>NC_052158.1:148721050-148846776 GCF_902713615.1 Scyliorhinus canicula | reverse complement strand
CAATCCATTGTGGGATTCATCTTAATTTTTTTTCCCTCTGCTCTGAAGACGTGTTAACTCGTGCAGACCAGCTCTCCTCCTCCCTTGCTAAGGGAGCATGACAGCCGACAGGACTTTGCTTGAGCTGCAGCTTGTTTTTTTTTAAAAAAGGGCCGTCTGAGTATGTAGCTGTTGGATGCACTCTGGCTGTGCTGTCGCTGCTGGTGTGCTGATATCTGCCTGCTCCGCCCCTCACCCTCCCTGGAGCGGTGCAGAACTCTTACCAGGAAGCACTGGCTTGTACCTGCTAATTCTCCAGCATGGAGTAGGAGACGCTGGGGCGTCTTCTAGATGCTTCTATCACTCATTTTGTTTCTGAAATGCAGCAGTCTCACGCGCACACGCAGACGAGAACGGAAAAGTCGGGGATCTCGGACACAAGGGCCTCTTGTGTCGAAAGGGGGAAGAGAGAGAGAATGAAATAGAGAACGAAGCGGAGAGGAAGTTGTCAGTGGACAGGAACAACCTCCTCTTTTCCCCTTACAGAACGCTGTAATTGGTAGCTCCCATCTGATATGTAAAGCGTATAATAACCTCTGAACTGAGTGTGCCACAAGTGAGATACAAGCAAGCTGTTGGCAGGGTTGTGGGGAGCAGCTCTGGTGGTGAGGTGGGGTGGCTATATGAGAGATGGATTTATGTGCATGCTTGTATTTAACTTCAGCACAGACTCTCAGCAGTCGGGGGTGCCTGGGAGGCATGCCCGCAGATCTCTGGCCCTTAGCAAATTTTCAGGTTGCATTGTTTAACCCTTTGCTGCCCAAAGTGCAGTGAAACGAGGCCACAATTCTTTTGCCACTGCGGCTAAAACAGCTGGCTTGTAATGCAGAACAAGGCCATCCCCGAACAGGCGCCGGAATCTGGCGATGAGGGGCTTTTCACAATAACTTCATTGAAACCTACTTGTGACAATAAGTGATTATTATTATTATTATGTCTTGATCGGATGGACTCCCGTAGGGCTAATGCTGTCAAGTCGCACCCCACACGAAGAGGAATTGTGCGAAAACAACATCACTAACCGTACAAGTAGTTACAGAAGTGATAATGAATGAAAAGCTGGTCTCAGTGGCAGCATCTCTGCCTCTAAACCAGGTGCTCTGGGCTTGAGAGGCACTGCACAACCTCTAGAAGGGACGTGCAAGCACGCCGCTAATTAATCTACAAATCCTGTCGATGTTAAAAGTGGGATGAGAGATTCCTAGTCGGCCATTAATAATAACGCAGCCAAAGTGATATGCTCTGGGGGCCTGTGTTTGAATCCCACCACAGCAGATGATGCAGTTGAAAAAGCTCATTAAAGTATCTGGAATGAAATCTCTAATGATGACCATGAATCCATTGTCAATTGTCGTAAAAATCCAACTGGTTCACTCATGGCCTTATGGGAAGGAAATCTGCTGTCCATACCCGGTCAAACCTACATGTGGCCCCAAACCCACAGAGGACTCTTACATACCCTCTAAAATGACCAAGCAAGCCGCTCAGTTGTATTCAATGACTACAAAAGGAAAAAAAATAAATGAAAGTGGACTGACCACCTGGCATTGACACAGGCACTGAAAATGCCAACAACAAACCCAGCCCTATCATGCCTACAAACTCCTCCTTACTAACATCTGGAGGCTTGTGTCAAAATGGGGAGAGTTGCTGCACCGACTAGTCAAGCAACAGCCTGACATATAGTCTCACACTCAAAATTGTACCTTAAAGATTATTCCCCAGGCATCACTATCATCATTCCTGGATGTGTCCTGTCACACCGCAGGACAGACCCAGCAGAGGTGATAGCACTGTGGTATGCAGTGGGGGTGGGGGGGGGTGGATTAACCCTGTGACAACAATATTGACTCTGGACCCCATGAAGTTTCATGCACCATGTCAAACATGGGCAAAGAAACCTGCAGATTAACACATATCATCCCTGCTCAGCTGATGAATCCGTACTCCTCCATGTTGAGCACTCAGTTGGCAAGGGTGCAGAACATGGGCTGGATTCTCTGCCCTGCCGTGCCACATTTCTGCTTCACCCCGCCAGGGGGCTGCTACGTTATGCCAGCCGGTCAATAGGGTTTACCATTTGGGAGCAGCCCCACGCCGTTGAGAAACCCCTGGACAGCCGGCAAAATGGAGTATCCCACCGGCGGAGAATCCCGCCCCAAATTCTGGACGGGGGACTTAAATGTCCGTCACCAGGATTGGCTTGGTAGCATGCTTGGTAGCGTGCTGGTCAGGTCCTCAAGGATACAGCCTCTAGGCTGGACTGTAGCAGGTGGTGAGGGAACCAACAAGTGAGAAAAACATATTTGACCTCCTCCTCACCAACCAATCTGCCGCAGATGCTTCTATCCCTGACAGTATCAGTAGGATTGATCTCTGCACAGCCCTTGTGGAGAAAAAAATCTCATCTTCACATTGAGGATAACCTCCATCAAGTTGTGTGGCACTATCACCATGTTGAATGGGATAGACTTTGAACAAATTTAGCAATTCAAGACAAGGCATCCATGAGGTGATATGGGCCATCAACAGCAGCAGCAGAATTGTACACAACCACAATCTGTAGCCTCATGACCCGCCATATTCCCCACTCTATCATTACGACCAAGCTAGGGGGCCAACCCTGGTTCAATGAGTACTGCAGGAGAGCATGCCAGGAGTACCAGGCCTACCGAAAAATGGAAGTGTCAACCTTGAAGCTACAACACAGGATTAATTGCACGACAAACAACATAAGCAGCAAGTAATAGACGGAACTAAGCAATTCCTCAGCCAACGGATCAGATCTAATCTCTGCAGTCCTGCCACATCGAGCCATGAATGGTGGTGGGCAATTAAACAACTCACTGAAGGATTAGGCTCTATGAATTCCCCATCCTCATCAACGGAGGAGCCCAGCAAATCAGTGTAAAAGATAAGCCTGCAACAATTTTCAGTCAGAAGTGCCAAGTGGATGATCGATCTTGATCTCCTTCAAAAGTCCCCAGCATCACAAATGCCAGTCATCTGCTAATTCCACTAACCCCATGTTCTATCAAGAAATGGCTGAAACACTGGATACTGAATAGGTTATGGGCCCTTACAACATCCTGACAATAGTACTGAAGACTTGTGTTCCAGAACTTGCCGCACCCCTAGTCAAGCTGTTCCAGTACATTGGCATCCACCCGGCAATGTGGAAAATTGTCCAAGTGTTTCCTGTACACCAGAAACAGGAGAAATCCAACCCAGCCAATTACCGCCCCATCAGTCTACTGTCCATCATCAATAAAGTGATGGAAGTGGTCATCAACAGCATTATCAAGCAGTACTTACTCAGTAATAACCTGCTTACGGATATTCAGTTTGGGTTCCGTCGAGTTCACGCAACTTCTGACCTCATTACAGCCTTGATTCAAACATAGACTGAAGAGGTAAAGGTCAGAGGTGAGGTGAGAATGACTGCCCTTGACGGCATGGCAACATTTGACCGAGTATGGCATCAAGGAGCCCTAACTAAACTGGAGTCAATGGGAATCAGGAGGAAAACTCTCTGCTGGTTGGAGTCATACCTGGCAGAAAGAAAGATGGTTGTGGTGGTTGGAGGTCAATCATCTCAGCTCCAGGACATCACTGCAGGAGTTCCTCAGGATAGTGTCCTCGACCCAACCATCTTCAGCTGCTTCATCAATGACCTTCCTCCATCATAAGGTCAGAAGTGGGGTTGTTTGCTGACGACTGGAAAATTTTCAGTACCATTCATAACTCCTTAGATGCTGAAGCAGTCCAAGTTCAAATGCAGCAAGACCTGGACAATATCCAGGCAAGTAACTCACCTCCTGACTTCCCAAAGCCTGTCTATCATCTACAAGGCACAAGTCAGGAGTGTAATGGAATACGCTCCGCTTGCCTGGATGAGTGCAGCTCCAAAAACACAAAAGAAGCTCAACACGATCCAGGACAAAGCAGTCTGCTTGATTGCTTCCTCTTCCATAAACATTCAAGCCCTTAACCACTGACAAACAGTGGCAGCCATGTGCACCATCTACAAGATGCAGTGCAGAAACACACCAAGGCTCCATAGCCACCACCTTCCAAACCCATGACTGCTACCATCTGAAAAGACAAGAGCATCAGATACCTGGGAACACCGCCACCTGGAGATTCCCCTCCAAGTTACTCACCATCTTGAGTTAGAAATATATTACTGTTCCTTCACTGTCACTGGGTCAAAATTCTGGAATTCCCTCCCTAACAGCACTCTGGATGTACCTACACTCCAGCGGCTGCAGCGGTTTAAGAATGCAGCTCAGCACATCCTTCTCAAGGGCAACTAAGGATGGACAATGGATGTTGGCCTTCCAGCGACACCCAGATCCCGTAAATGAATGTCAACATATTGCAGCGTTGCCTCAGGGAAAGTTGTAAAGAGAGCTACATCCAATACTTTGTGCGCAGCAAACAGAATTGCATAAGTTATGACATCATCTGTTAAGACCTGAAGAAATAGGAACAGGAGGCCATTCAGCCCTTCGAGCCTGCTCTGCCATTTTAATATGATCATGGTTGGTCCAACACTCATTCAGTTCACTTCCCTACATTTTCTCAATAACTCTTCGTTCCCCAACTGATTAAAAACCTATCAATCTTAGCCTTGAAACTCGGCCTCCACAGCTCCCTGGGATGAAAAATTCCAAAGATTCGCCACTCTTTGACAGAAGAAATTCTTCCTCAAATTCCTTAAATGAGCACCTCCTTATTCTGTGACTACGCCCTGTGGTCTTACACTCTCCCATGAGTTCAAATATCCTCCCACAATTTACCCTGTCTAACCCCAGAAAATCTTATATGTTTCTACCATATCACCCCTTATTCTTCTGGACTCCATGGAGTGCTGACCCAACCTGTTTAATCTTCCCTCATATGGCAATTCCTCCATGCCTGGGATAGTAAAATTATAAATGATAAACATATTAAGGCTAGGTTACCAGGAGAACTCCCCTGCCTTTCCATCGAAATAGGATTATGGGATGTTTAACACCAACCTAGGTGGGCAGACAGTGTCTTCGTTTAACATCTCTTGAGAAATGTGGCCTCTCTGAAAGTTAAGCACTCATACGATACTGCATTGAATGATTCACCGGGATTTAGTGGTCAAATCTCATGGCGTGTTGGGGTGTAGGGATATACTTGACCTTGGCCATTAAGTCCTGGGGTGAGACTCGAACCCAGAGCTTCTGGCTCAGAGACAGCGACACTACCCACTGCACCACAAGACATCCCAGAGGCAAGAATGCTAATTACTAAATCATGGTCGTCAACCTAACTTAACACCATTACAAAGTCATAGTTTGAAAACACACTGGTGGGATTTTCCAGCCCTTCACATCGGCGGAATCTTCTTATCCCACCAAAGGCAACCTCCCTCCCCAACCCCCCCCATGTTGGGTTCCCCGACAGCGGGCAGGGCAAGTCATCCAAAAGTGGCTCCCGCTCCGGCGCCACGCCGCCCGGCGTCGGAACTGGCCGAAAGGCCTTAGCCGGTCGGCGCGAGTCCGCGCATGCGCCGGAGCGTCAGCGGCCGCTGACGTCACCACCGGCGCATGCGCGGTGGAGGGGGTCTCTTCCGCCTGCGCCATGGTGGAGGCCGTGGCGGCGGCGGAAGAAAAAGAGTGCCCCCACGGCACAGGACCGCCCGCCGATCGGTGGGCCCCGATCGCGGGCCAGGTCACGTGGGGGCACCCCCCGGGGTCCGATAGCCCCGCGGCCCCCCCCCCCCCCCCCCCCGGGGCCCGCTCGTGCCGCCTGCTCTCGCCGGCACAGAGGTGGTTTAGGCCATGTCGGCGGGACAGGCCTGACAGCGGCGGGACTTCGGCCCATCGTGGGCTGGAGGATCGGCGCAAGGGCCCCCGACCGGTGAGGCGCGATTCCCGCCCCCGCCGATTCCCGGGTGCCGGAGAATTCCAGCCACGGCGGGGGCGGGATTTACGCCGGCCCCGGGCAATTCCCCGACCCTGCGGGGGGTCGGAGAATTCCGCCCATGGTACTCAAGATATGCAAGACCGAGGACACCTAGCACTCAATGTAGACAGCACTCAGGATACACAGCACTCAGAGAACACAGAACCTAGGGACCACAGCTTCCAGGGCACACAAACTCAGGGAACACAACACCCAGGGTACACAAACTCAGAGTACACAGCACTCCAGGCACACAACACCCAGAATACACCTCACTCAGGGCACACAACACTCCAGGTACACAACACCCATGGTACACAGCACTCTGGGGTGCACTGCAATCAGGTTACACAGCACTCTGGGTACACAGCACTCAGGTACACAGCACTTGGGGTACACAGGGCGAAATTCTCCCAAAACGGGAGAAATCGTCAAACTGCCGTAAAACCCGGGCGGGCTTTACGGCATCGCGCCCCTTCCCGACGGGGGACCGATTCTGGTCCCCCGTCGGGGCTAGCTAGCAGCCCGACGTCGGAGGCTCCGACAAGTCGGGCTTAACGAAAATCGTTAAGCCCGCTTGTCGGACTTAGCGCCGGCTGACGCGTCATATGACGTCAGCCGCGCATGCGCAGGTGGGGAGACTCCACCCGCGCATGCGCGGATGACGTCATCGCGTTTTTGCGCGAAACCCGCGCATGCGCGGTCCGGGTTGCCCCTCAGCCGTCCCGCGTATTGATACTGCGGGGCGGCGGAAGGACAAATAGTGCGCGGGCATCGGGCCCGCTGCCCGCGATCGGTGGGCACCGATCGCGGGCCCATGGCACCCTTGGCACGGCCGTGGTACTGCCGTGCCAATCGGTGCCATGGTTATTTTTTTCCAGGTGGTCACGACGTTTTTACGAACGGCAGGACCAGGTGTGTTTGCCGTTCGTAAAAAGGTCGTAAAGGGCTGGGACTTCGGCCCTTCTAACAGCTGTGAATCGCTGCCGGCCGTAAAAAAACGGCGGCAGCGATTCGTGTCGGGATTTCGGCGGGGGGGTGGGAGAATAGCGGGAGGGCGTCAAAAAAGTCGGGAAGGCCCTCCCGCTATTCTCCCACCCGTCGTGGGGGGGGGAGAATTTCGCCCACAGTACTTGGGATATACAGCACTTGGAGTGCCCAAATCCTGGGACGCAGTACTTTGGGTGTACAGCAATCAGGATACACAGCACTCCAGGTACATGGAAACCAGGCACACAGTACTCGGGGTATACAGCAACGTAAATAATGGAAGGACAGAACTGAAGGCAAAGTCTTCTGAAAACAAAGACCATTGCCAGTTTGTTTTTCTTTCCCAATATATCTGTGCCTAAATATAAAATAAACATTTGTACAAATATTAAATGTTGGACAGTAAGTAAAGTCGCCATAGTCCCAGACGATCATAGGCTGCTTTACCCTTTGAGGGGGAGAGCTGACTGGTGGCGATTTAATCTGAGGACCACCACACCTCAGATGAGGGGTAAGGTTGAGAAGGCGGGCCATATGTTTACACTACTTCATGTAGAGTAAAATCACATCAGATAATTAAAACCCCCAAAACAAGCTCCTCTGAATGAATGACAGAGTTCTGGACTTCAAGAAGCTGTGTCCTTTGCAATCCACCTCACTATTTTCCAAACTCTCTTTGTGCCAACACATTTTGACATCTTGTTCCTTACATCTACATCACTGCCTACTGAGATCTCTGTCCTAATACAGGAGCTGGACTCTTTATTTTTGGAGTACAAGGAAAATAGTTTCAGGTACAGCAATTATTGGCTGTCGCAATGCTTCCCTTTTGGTGATGTTTAGCTGGACAAAGGAAAAAGTTGACTAAGGACGGCAGAGCAAAGATGTTCCATAATATGGTTACAGTTAAAGTGGATGAATCGAAGTATGAGAACAAATGCGATTGCCGCCAAATAAATTGTGAATGCAGAAGCAGCGATATGAATTTTTTTGTACCCAAAGAGATATTTTTAGGCCCAACTTTTACCTGCCAGTTGTATTTGCAACAGAGGAAAATTTAGGACAAGGTTCATCTGCCAACAGCAGAATCAATCGCTTGGCAATATTGCCTTGAGTCCCGAATGCTTTTGGAGCACAGGTGAGGTGATGTTTGCTCATTTTAACATTGCCAGTTTTGCGCATTATTTGAAAAGAAAACGTTTACAGGGATCCGACTGGGCAGGGCACACCTACCAGCTGGGAGCTGAGCCAGCATGGGGAGCTGTGACTGAGTGCACCTTCATCCATAATCTCTGACCCTATTTCCCTGACAACCCAAATGGGAGTGTGTCCACTAGCAAGTCTGCTCCTGCACCTGACACTGGTGAGTCAGCAGGAACTCTGAGCCTGAATGTTTGGTCAAACAAGTTTCTCTTTTACTTAAGAGAGATATATAAAACCTACTCCTGGGGGGGGGGGGGGGGGGGACTGGAGGGACCAGGGAAACAGAAAGTCTACAGGTAATGAAGGCAAACAATTGATTAGCAGCTCGTTAAAATTCATTCTGTTGGATCGAGGCTAATTCGGTTACCTTGGGCGCAATTCTCCGCTCCCCACGCCAGGTGGGAGGATCACGACAGGCCGCACTGGCACCCCCCGGGGTTCTCCCACTCCCCCCCAAAATGGCGTGTCGCGGAATCTCCGCTCGCCATTTTTCACGGCGACCCGCGATTCACTGGCCCGGATGGGCCGAGCGGCCTGCCATTCCCGACCTGTTCACGCCGCCGGCAACCACACCTGGTCGCTGCCGGCGTGAACATAGCGCGAAAGGTAAGTTTGGGGCCTGTGGGGGGGGGGCGGACAGGGGATCGAGCACCACGGCCCTGCTCGGGAGGGGACTGGCTCGCGATCAGTACCCACCGATCGTCGGGCCGGCTTCTCCAAGAGACGCACTCTTTCCCCTCCGCCGCCCCTCAGGATCAAACCACCACGTCTTGCGGGGCAGCGGAGGGGAAGACGGCAACCGCGCATGCGCGGGTTGGCGCCGGCCAACCTGCGCATGCACGGCTGACGTCATTTGGCGCCGCCGGCCGCGTCATTTTCGGCGCGCCGCCTTGACGCCAGCGTCAAGGCCCGGCGGCCGAGTTTCTCACAATGCCGCTCCTAGCCCCCTGGGGGGGGAGAGAAGAGGGGGCGAGGAGCGGCCTCTGACGCCGTCGTGAAACACTCTGGATTTCACGATGGCGTCGGCCGTTGCGGAGAATTCCGCCCCTTGTGCCTGGACCCACCATTCCAACCGTAAGCTTGTTTAAGTGCCACCCTCAGTAATGCAATTAACACCCTGTAAACTGGTGCAGTGGTAACGCCACTAAACTGGCCAATTCTGAGGTCAACGCTAAGGCTGGAAGGGCAGGGGTTCAAATCCTACCATGGCAGCTAGTGGAATTTAAATTGAAGTAATTTCTTTTTAAAAGAAAGCTGGAGTTGAAAGCGAGTCTCAGTCATGGTGAGCAGGCGGCAGCACGGTAGCGCAGTGGGTTAGCCCTGCAGCCTCACGGCGCCAAGGTCCCAGGTTCGATCCCGGCCCTGGGTCATTGTCTGTGTGGAGTTCGCACATTCTCCCCATGTCTGCGTGGGTTTCATCCCCACAACCCAAAGATGTGCAGGCTAGGTGGATTGGCCACGCTAAATTGCCCCTTAATTGGAATAAATAAATTGGGTACTTTAAATTTTTTTTAAAAAGTTATGGTGACCATGACCATGGGCAGCACAGTGGCTTCACAGCTCCAGGATCTCAGGTTCGATTCCCGGCTGGGTCACTGTCTGTGTGGAGTCTCCGTGTGCACGTTGTCCCCGTGTCTGCGTGGGTTTCCTCCGGGGTTGGGTTTCCTCCCACGTTCAAAAGATGTAGGTGGATTGGCCATGCTGAATTGTCCTTAGTGCCCAAAAACGTTAAGTGGGGGTTACGGGGATAGGGTAGATACGTGGGCTTGAGGAGGGTGCTCTTTGTAAGGGGCGGTGCAGACTCGATGGGCCAAATGGCCTCCTTGTGCACTGTAAATTCTACGATCTATGATCCATGAAAGCGGATTGTTGTAAAAATCCGTTTGGTCCACTCATGCTCTGATCGGAAGGTAATCTGCCATCCTTACCTGGTCTGGCCTACATGTGACTCCATACCCACAACAAAATGTGGTTCAAGGACAATTTACGGATGGGCAACAAATGCTGGCCTTGCCAATGACGACCACTGTAATATCCCACATGGGACCTACGGGCTGGGGATGCTTGTCTTCCCCGTGCTCCTGTTGGTGTACAAGCACCCCCCCTTCTCGGGGTGGAGTATCTCTATTAAACCATGTAAATAAAGTGGGCCAGTAAGGCACCAAGAGACTGAGAGGAACAGGGAGGAATCAACCGGATACAAATTGTTTGTGTAAATAAACCTTTGTTTCTTTATACTCAGTGTGGACTCCCAATGTCCTTATTAAACCCACATCCCATGAAAAACAAAATCTTTCCAAGGGTCCACCCCTCCCAATATTTGTGTCCTCTCTGCACTCCTCCATTTAAGAATCTCCAATTTCCTTTGGTACATTATTAGCGACTGTGCCTTCAGCTGTCCAGACCCTGTTAGCCCTGGAACGTTCTTCCTAACCACCTCGCTACCCTCTACCTCTCCGCATTTAAGACACTCCAAAGAATATTGTGCTTTTTAGTCACATGTCCTAATAGCTCCTTATGTGGCCCAGGGACAAATTCTGTTCAACAACAATCCTGGTGACTTGGGACACATTATATTGTAAAATGTGTGATTTAAATACAAGTAATTGTTGTCGTATCAGTGGTTCCCTTCACAGGCAGCTCCTGAATTCGATCATGTTTTTAAAAACATATTTTATTCATTTACAGGATGTGGACATCGCTGGTTAGGCCAGCATTTATTTCCCACCCCTAGTTGCCCTTCGGAAGGTGGTGGTGAGCTGCCTTCTTGAACCACAGCAGTACCTGAGGTGTAGGTACACCCACTGTGCTGTTAGGGAGGGAGTTCCAGGATTTTGGCCCAGCGACAGTGAAGGAACAGCGATATATTTCTAAGTCGGGGTGGTGAGTGACTTGCAGGGGAGCATCCAGGCGGCGGGGTTCCCAGGTATCTGCTGCTCTTGTCCTTCTAGATGGTAGTGGTCGTGGGTTTGGAAGGTGCTGCCTAAGCAACCGCAGCAAGTTCCTGCAGTGCATCTTGTAGATGGTACACACGGCTGCCACTGTTCGTCGGTGGTGGAAGGATTGAACGTTTGTGGATTGAAGGTAATGACATCCATCCTTAGTATAGGCCGGACATCTCTCAGAGGAAGACACTACAAGGCCAATAATTCCATTGAACAATTCCCTTCTGGTCGGCTGCATGTTTATTAGCTTTCCTTTAACTGAGCCCTTCAGTGGAAGATTGACCAATCTTTCCTGTTAATAGCCTTACCTTATCAAAGAAAATAGGTGTTAATCTTGATCATGGGCAGCACAGTGGTCAGCACAGTTGCTTCACAGCTCCAGGGCCACAGGTTCGATTTCCCGCAGTGTCACTGTCTGTGCGGAGTTTGCACGTTCTCCCCGTGTCTGCGTGGGTTTCCTCCGGGTGCTCCGGTTTCCTCCCACAGTCCAAAGATGTGCAGGTTATGTGGATTGGCCATGCTAAATTGCCCTTAGTGTGCAAAGGTTGCCCATAGTGTTGGGTGGGGTTACTGGGTTATGGGGATAGGGTGAGGTGTTGACCTTGGGTAGGGCGCTCTTTCCAAGAGAGCCGGTGCAGACTCGATGGGCCGAATGGCCTCCTTCTGCACTGTAAATTCTATGAAATCTATGAAACTATACTGGGTTACAGGGATACTGGGCTTCTGTAGGGTGCTCTTTGTAAGAGCTGATGCAGACTCCATGGGTCGAATGGCCTCCTTCTGCACTGTAAATTCTACGATTCTCATACCGGGTTGTTCAAAGATAGGGAGCCATGAACGGACACCTGGATTGTCATGGAGCAACAAGCATATTGAGGGCCACAGGTGAAGGAGACACACCTATGTCCTGTACTGAGTATGACTACATCAAACTGGAGTCTCGAGTTGGAATAACAAAAACATAAAAGGGTTATGGTGGACACCAAGGAGGCAGTGGGGCGAGCACTGCCGGAAGTCTAACCCATTTGGAAACTAGGCGAGCACTTGTGAAGAAATGTAGAACTGTGTTCAAAAAGTCAAGAATCCCCAGAAAACTCGGATTGTCCAGCAACAGAACAACACAGAGCTGAAGATTCAACTCCTGGTGTGCACTGAATTCACTAGCCCCCATCGATTCAGCAGTGTGTGGATCTAATTCAGCTACCCCTTGGTTTCAGAGGAGAAGATTAGCCAGTGCTTCTGTTCCTAATCGCCAGACAATCATCTGATTGGACACAATGGGCAAGATTCTTCAGTCGCGCCCATGGCGAGCGAGAACGGAAAATTGGGCCTGCCAGCCAAAACCCCATTCACTGTCAGCGGCAGCGGAAAATCCCAGCCCCCGTCGAGGACGGATGGTCTCGGCCAGTGAATGTGTGAAAATGGCAGGGCTGGATTTTGATGTGATTGGTTCGAGAGTCTGGTACTCTGCACAAAATCCCTCTCTGCACTCCCTCAGGCATGAAGGATAACCATTGGAGTGAGGCATCTGAGATGTCACAAGGGTAATTCGGGGTGGGCAATGACTGCTGATCTAGCCAGCAAAGAACACATTCCCTTGAATGAATAAACAAAATATGTTGGGGTGGGCAGCGAACAACGTCATGGCAGGAAAGGAAATTGGGTCAAACATGTTCTCCCCGTGTCTGCGAGGGTTTCGTCCAGGTGCTCCAGTTTCCACTCACAAGTCCCGAAAGACGTGCTTGTTAGGTTAGGAATTTGACATTCTGAATTCTCCCTCTGTGTACCCGAACATGCGCCGGAATGTGGTGATGGGGGGCTTTTCACAGTAACTTCATTGCAGTGTTAACGTAAGCCTACTTGTGACAATAAAGATTATTGTAGAAAACATCAGAAAGAACATGCAGAACTAAAGAAAGCTTCTCCTTCCCCTACTCACTGTTTTAAATGTAAGATTCAATCTCGCAGTGATGACATTGTAGATTTCCAACGTAGGATTTCACTGTGTGTCTGCAAACCAACAGTCACTGCACTCTTGGAAAGTAATTCATTGGCTGTGAGTGACTTTGTTGGTGTGATGGTAATGTCACTTAACTAGCAATCCAGAACCCCAAAGCATGCTCCGGTGACCTGGGTTCAAATCCCTCAGTGACAGCTTTTGGAATTTAAATTCAACGCATGAAATGTGGAATGGAAAGCTAGCTTCTAATGGCGAGTATGCTTCATAAACCCATCTGGTTCACTAATCTCCTTCCAGTGAAGGACGTTTCCCTGGTCTGGCCTACATGGGGCTCCAGGCCCACTGACGGTGAACTGTTCGCAAGGGACATTTAGGGATGGGCCACAAATGCTGGTCTTACCAGCGATGCCCACGCTCAATCAAAGAATGGAAAACAGACCTTTGGGCCACTGCTCCCCCCTCCCCCTCTTCCACCCCCTCCCCATCATGCCCCTCCCTGTTGGCCCAGCTACCTCGGCCATTTGGGTGGCAAGTCCACAAGCATAGTCGTTAAAATTGCTCGAAGCGGCATGTTTCAAATCCAACACTGGATTAAGCCGTCTAATGCCAATATAATCTTCCTGAGTTTCAGTGCCGAATAATGAGGGCAGTACTCCAGGCACAGTCTGACCGAGGGTTTTGCACAACTGAAGCATCACTTGCTCATTTTTCAATCCAGCTGCTTCGAAGTAAAGGCAAAAATCCATTTTTTCATTGCTGTTGGCAACCTATAGAATCAGAGAAGTGCCCTCATGCCCGCACCAATCTAGTAAATCTACTCTGCACCCTCTCTAAGGCCTTGACACCCTTCCCAATGTGTGATGCCGTGAATTGGGCGCAAGACTGAAGCTGAGGCCTAAGCGGTGATTTATGAAGCTTTAGTATAGATTCTGTGATTTAAACTTGCGCAGGCTGTTTGTAAAACCAAAGATCCCATGGGCTTTTTTAAACAGCTTGCTCAATTTGTTCTGCTACCTTCAAAGATTTGTGTGGGGACGCCACCTTTAAAATTCTATCATTTAGCTTATATAGCCTCTCCTCATTCCTCCTCCCAGAATGCATCATGTCCCACTTTGCTGCGGTAAATTCCATCAGCCATATGACTGCCCATTTCTCCAGTCCCTCTGTGTAAAGTGGCTGGTGACTGCATACATGGTCAATTAAATCTAGTCGCACCACCTCAGCTCCTGGTCTCTCACCTTTCACACAACATTCCATTTTTCTCTTTCACGCGCAAACTGGATGACCTCGGACTTCCCCACATTGATCTCCATTTGCCATTGTTTTGTTCAATCACTTTGAACATAGAACATACAGTGCAGAAGGAGGCCATTCGGCCCATCGAGTCTGCACCGACCCACTAAGCCCTCACTTTCACCCTATCCCCATAACCCAAAAATCCCTCCTAACGTTTTTGGACACTAAGGGCAATTTAGCATGGCCAATGCACCTAACCTGCACATCTTTGGACTGTGAGAGGAAACAGGAGCACCCGGAGGAAACCCACACAGACACGGGGAGAACGTGCAGACTCCGCACAGACAGTGACCCAAGCAGGATTCGAACCTTGGACCCTGGCGCTGTGAAGCCACAGTGCTAACCATTGTGCTACCGTGCTGCCCTTTGATTGCCCATGTCCCTTTGTACCCCTTCTCCCATCCACAAATCCACTACACCTGCAAACTGAGATGTTCAGAAGATCATCAGTCCATAAGACTGGAGAGCAGAAGTAGGTCATTCACCCATCGAGTCTGCTCCGCCTTTCAATGAGATCATGACTCATCTGAAATAATAATCCTCAACTTCACTTTCTCGCCTTATCTCCATAACCTTTGACTCCCTGACTGATTAAAAAACTTGTCTGTCTCAGCCTTGAACATACTTAATGACCCAGCCTCAACAGCCCTCTGCGGTAAAGAATTCTACAGATCCACTACCGTCTGAGAGAAGAAATTCCTCCTCATCCCTGACGTAAAAGTGCGACCCCTTACGCTGAGTTTATACCCTCTGTCCTAAACTCTCTCACAAACAAAACAACTTTTCAGCATCTAGCCTGCCAAGCCCCCCCCCCACCGCCCCTCCAAGAATCATTTGTGTCCATATCCAAGTCATTAATAAATATATTGGAAAATAACTGTGATCCTGAACAGAAACCTGAGGAGCAGCACTCATCGCAGCATCCAGGAAGAATGGGCGGGGTTCACCATTCCCCAATGCCGATTACCTAATTGGCGATCGGGCGGAGAATCCCATTTGATGCCGAAAGCGGGGACGGTGCCTGTTTTGACACAGGTTTTGAATGCTCCCCACCCTCCAAAATGGCGCAATCGCATTGCGCACCGCCCGCCATTGGGACGACCTTAGTGCGCCACCTGAAGGCCCTCCCCCAATGTTCCATGGGCCGAGTTCCCGACCGCGCGGTTGACGTGTGGTCTCAGCGGTCGGGAACCCGGCGCGGCGGCTGCGGACTGTGTCCAGCGCCGCCACAGTCGGGCGGGAGCCATGTTGCTGGCCGGTGGGGGGGGGGGGGCTTCTGCGAGGGCTGGGGAATCTGGTGGGGGGTGGCCAGGGGGGCACTATCTGGCAGGTTGGGTCTGCGCACGGCCGGCACCATGTTTTACGGCACGACCGGTGCAAGTCGTCATCGTGCGCATGCACAACCACGGAACCGGCCATTCTCCAAGCGTTTTTATTGTGGAAGCCAGGAGCTTTACACGGCACGGCTGCTAGCCCCTCGCCAGTCACAGGATCGGTGAGGGGGGGGCGCCGCCGATTTCTTTGATGTTACATGCCACAGATCCTCCGCACTTAGTATCAAAAGAAGTGCATCCAGCCCAATGTCTGCAGCATGAAATTCTGGGAACATTAAAATGTCAGCATGGTTGCCAACTGTACACTTCACCCCACACTCAGCTCCATTGACTTCACTGAAATTTATTATCGGGCCTCTCTGTATAAAAGGCAGTAAGTGATTTTCACCACGACTTGCAGCCTCTCTATTATTGCAAAAATGATGCAAGAGGCCAAAAATTGGAAGTCCTGTCCCCAAACACTAAAATTTCTCCTTAGCTTCAACCTATCCCTGACCTTTTATTCTGCCCCATTTCCTCCACCCTCCCCCTCTCTAACTACATGATACATCACATTTCTACCCCTCTTCAGCTCAGAAGAAGAATCATATGGACTTGAAACCTTTACTCTGTTTCTCTCTCCACAGATACTCAGAGCTGCTGAGTTTGCCCAGCGTTTGCTGTTTTGAATGTGAATCCCAATACTTGTTTAAGGAGGGATTATGCACTTAAATGTAATGTCCGTTCTTGTAAGGGATCATGTAGTTGAAGAAACGTAATTGTAGTAATTTTAAAAAATGAATGCCAGTGCTTTCCTTTAATAAAGTCTGCAATTGACTCTTCAAACTTTATATTATTTAATTTCAGCATGGCTCCTGAGAACTGCCCATGGTGGATACTGGGTGAGTTGGCATGGTAGGTGAAAGGGCAAAAGATTGGCAGTGGGATCTTGAGTTTGTGCGATTTGACACTAAGTTGGCATAGGGGCTATAAAGGAGTTTGGAAATAGGCATAGGGGCCTGCGGTGTCATGGGAGTTGGCAATATGGCATAGAGTGGGATAGATTGGGCCATCTGGAGGGCTGCTATATATTTCACTACTGTTTGGGGAAATGAAACACTTACAGAGTGCCAGAATGTTGAGACAGGCCATCACCCAACCTGCCTCTACAGAGAAATCTGCCACCCCGGAACGAAAATGCCAATTTTGGAAGCACTTGCTCCCGGGTCGGATTTGTGGAGCTGGGAAATGATCCGACTGTGCTCCCGGCCCAGGGGTGAAAATCCAGGCCTCTCTCTGCTTTTTGTGCCTTCTGGCATCAAAATTCAACCCCTTCGACTTCCGGTTGCGGTGATGCGGAGCTAAGTCGCACGTTTGGCAGCTCCCGCTATCAAAGGACTTTCGGGCCTGTTTTAGGGCCTCACGGTAGCATGGTGGTTAGCATCAATGCTTCACAGCTCCAGGGTCCCAGGTTCGATTCCCGGCTGGGTCACTGTCTGTGTGGAGTCTGCACGTCCTCCCCGTGTGTGCGTGGGTTTCCTCCGGGTGCTCCAGTTTCCTCCCACAGTCCAAAGATGTGCGGGTTAGGTGGATTGGCCATGCTAAATTGCCCATAGTGTAAGGTTAATGGGGGGATTGTTGGGTTACGGGTATACGGGTTACGTGGGTTTAAGTAGGGTGATCATTGCTCGGCACAACATCGAGGGCCGAAGGGCCTGTTCTGTGCTGTACTGTTCTATGTTCTATGTTCTAACAGCGCTGTTTCGACGATTCCCGGTGGGGGAAGGTGTTTGGAGGAACATTCCCCGGAATTTATGGTACGCACCCAGAGTGGGGCAAAGAAAAAGACTGCAGCAGCTCCCCAGAAAAAGCAGGGGAAGGAGGACAAAATGGCGGCCGGCGGAGCACCCGAGAATTGGTGGCAGTGGGCGCAGGAGCAGCAAGCTGCTCTTCTGCGCTGTTTTGCGGAGCTGAAGGCTGAGTTGCTGGACTCCCTGAAGGCGACTACCAGCAAGCTGCTTGAGACCCAGATAGCCCAGGGGGCAGCCATTCAGGAGTTGCAGCAGCAGGCCGCTGGTCGGGAGGAGGAGGCCGTGGTACTCGTGGGGAAGGTGGAGATGCACGAGGCACTTCACAAAAAGTGGCAAGCTTGGAGGAGCTGCACTTTCACACGAGGCAGACGAATTTGAGGATCCTGGGCCTTGCGGAGGGGCTGTTGGGGTCGGATCTACCGTCCTATGTGGCCAAGATGCTGAATTCGTTGGTGGGGGCGGGGTCCTTCCATCTGCCCCTGGAGCTTGAGGGAGCCCACAGAGTGCTGGCCAGGAGGCCCAAGGCGAATGAACCCCCGCGGGCGGAGCTGGTGCGGTTCCATCGGTTCAGTGACCGGGAGTGTGTGCTGCGCTGGGCCAAGAAGGAGGAGCAGCAAGTGGGAGAACTCGGTGGTGCGAATCTACCAGGACTGGAGTGCGGAGGTGGCTAAGTGGCGGGCCAGGTTTAACTGGACGAAGGCGGTGCTGCATAACAAGCAGGTTAAATTTGGAATGCTGCAGCCTGCGCGTCTGTGGGTGACATATAAGGACCGGCATTACTACTTCGAGTCCCCGGAGGAGGCGTGGGCCTTTGTGCAGGCGGAGAAGCTGGACTCGAACTAGGGTCTGGGGGCTGCGGGGTCTTGTGTACTACGGTTGTTGCTGTTTTTGCTGTTGCTGTTTTTGTAAATTTTGATATGTTTTTTCTATGCTGGTTCTTGCTCTGTTTCTGGGTGGTTCTGCTGGGTATGGTTTTGTGTTATGTGGGGGATGTTGGGCGTTTGTTTTTTTTCTGTACGGGGCTGGGGGATGGGGTGGCAGTGTGAAAGCGCGGGCTTTCCACTGGCAGGAGGGGTGGAGCTGGCGGTGGGGGCGTGGCCTCTACTGGTTTTTTCCCTCGCTGGAGCGCTGCCAAGGAGGAGTGGCAGGAGGGGAGATGACCCCATGTCGGGAGGGGTCGGGTTTTGGTTTTGGTGGGAGTTGCCGGGGTCAGCAGAAGTCAGCTGACTCATGGAAGTACCATGGAGGGTGCGTCACGGCTAGGAGGGGTCCTAGCCTGGGGGCGGGGGGGGGGGGGGGGGGGATGGGGGGGTGGGGGGGTATACCGGGTTGCTGCTGGAATGAGCTGGTGTGGGCCGGGGGGGGGGGGGGGGGGGGGGGGTAGAGGGGAGGCGCTATCGTCATGGGGAACGGGTCGGGCGGGGTGTGCTGGCCTGGGGCGAGCAGTTGATGAGCTATGGCTAGTCGGCGGGGGAGGGGGCGGGGTGCCCTCTGATCCGGCTGATCACCTGGAACGTGAGGGGGCTGAGTGGGCCGGTAAAGTGGGCTAGGGTATTTTTTCATTTGAAGGGGCTGAAGGCGGACGTGGCTATGCTCCAGGAGACCCGCCTGAAGGTGGCGGACCAGGTTCGTCTAGGGAGGGGGTGGGTGGGGCAGGATTTGCATTCAGGATTAGATGCGAAGAACTGGGGGGTGGCGATTCTGGTGGGGTAGAGGGTGGCGTTCGAGGCGTCTGAGGTGGTGGCGCACAAGGAGGGCAGATTTGTTATGGTGAAGGGTAGGCTGCAGGGAGAGAAGGTGGTGCTGGTAAATGTGTATGCCCCGAATTGGGATGATGCTGGCTTTATGAGGCGTATGTTGGGCCGCATTCTGGAAATGGAGGCGGGGGGCCTGATCATGGGGAGAGACTTTAAAACGGTGCTGGATCCCCCACTAGACCGGTCCAGTTCAAGGACGGGTAGGAGGCCAGCGTCGGCCAAGGTGCTGAGGGGGTTTATGGACCAGATGGGAGGGGTGGATCCCTGGAGGTTTGGGAGGCCGAGGGCGCGGGAGTATTCCTTTTTCTCCCATGTGCATAGGGTTTACTCCCGAATATATTTTTTCGTTCTGAGCAGGGGATTGATCCCGAGGGTGGAGGATGCCGAGTATTCGGCCATAGCAATTTCAGACCATGCTCCGCACTGGGTTGATCTGGAGATGGGGGAGGTGCGGGACCAGCGCCCGCTGTGGCGTCTGGACGTGGGGTTGCTGGCTGATGAGGAGGTGTGTAGGAGGGTCCGGGGAAGTATTGAGGGGTACCTTGAGGCCAATGATACGGAGGACGATGGGGATGGTTTGGGAGGCTCTGAAGGCAGTGATCTGGGGGGAGCTGATTTCCATCCGGGCCCATAGGGAAAGGAGGGAGAGGAGGGAGAGGGAGAGACTGGTGGGGGAGCTCCTAGATGTGGATAGGAGGTACGCGGAGGCCCCGGAGGAGGGATTGTTCAGGGAACGGCATAGCTTGCAGGCCAAGTTCGACTTGCTGACCACCAGAAAGGCGGAGACACAGTGGAGGAAGGTGCAAGGCGCGATCTATGAGTATGGGGAGAAGGGAAGCAGGATGCTGGTGCATCAGCTCCGCAGGCGGGATGCGGCTAGGGAAATTGGTGGAATGATGGATAAGGGTGGGAATGTGGTGCGGAAGGGGGCAGAGGTGAACGGGGTCTTTAGGGACCTTTACGAGGAACTGTACCAGTCGGAGCCACCGGTGGGGGGGGGGGGGGGGGGGGGGGGGTGATGGAGAGCTTTATGAACAGGCTACGTTTCCCAAAGGTGCAGGAGGAGCTGGTGGAGGGGCTGGGGGCGCCGATTGAGTTGGAGGAGCTAGTCAGGGGGATTGGTCAAATGCAGTCAGGTAAGGCGCCGGGGCCGGATGGGTTCCCGGTGGAATTTTATAAAAAGTATGCGGATCTGGTTGGCCCCCTGTTGGTGCGAGCCTTCAATGAGGCATGGGAGGGGGGGGGGGGGGCTTTGCCCCCTGACGATGTCACGGGCGCTGATTTCTTTGATCCTGAAGCGGGATAAGGACCCCCTGCAGTGTGGATCATACAGGCCAATCTCGCTCCTCAATGTGGATACTAAGTTGCTGGCAAAGATCCTGGCCACCAGGATAGAGGACTGTGTGCCAGGGGTGATACATGAGGATCAGACAGGATTTGTCAAGGGAAGACAGCTTAACACGAATGTGCGGAGGTTGTTAAATGTTATTATGATGCCGGCGGTGGAGGGGGAGGCGGAGATAGTGGTGGCGCTGGATGCAGAGAAGGCCTTTGATAGAGTTGAGTGGGGGTACCTGTGGGAGGTGCTGGAGAGGTTTGGATTTGGGGAGGGATTCATCAAATGGGTGAGGTTGCTTTATGAGGCCCCGATGGCGAGTGTAGCTACTAATGGAAGGAGGTCAGAGTACTTCAGGCTCTACCGTGGGACCAGGCAGGGTTGCCCCCTGTCCCCCTTGCTTTTTGCACTGGCAATTGAACCTCTGGCTATGGCGTTGAGGGAGTCGGGAAGGTGGAGGGGTCTGGTGCGGGGTGGGGAGGAACATCGGGTATCGCTGTATGTGGACGACCTGCTGCTGTATGTGGGGGACCCAGTGGGGGGAATGCCGGAGGTGATGGAGCTGTTGGCTGAGTTTGGGGGCTTCTCGGGCTATAAGCTGAATCTGGGTAAGAGCAAGGTGTTTGTAGTGCACCCGGGTGATCAGGAGGAGGGAATTGGTAGGCTCCCGTTTAAGAGGGCAGTGAAGAGTTTTAGATATCTGGGGGTGCAGGTGGCCAGGAATTGGGGGACTCTCCACAAGCTTAATTTTACCAGGCTTGTTGAGCAGATGGAGGAGGAATTTAAAAGGTGGGACATGGTGCTGCTATCGCTGGCCGGTAGAGTGCAGTCCGTCAAAATGACAGTGCTCCCGAGGTTCTTGTTCCTTTTTCAGTGCCTGCCCATTCTTATCCCTAGGGCCTTTTTTAGGAGGGTGACTAGCAGCATCATGAGCTTTGTTTGGGCGCATGGGACCCCGAGGGTGAAGAGGGTCTTCTTGGAGCAGGGCAGAGATGGTGGGGGGCTGGCGTTACCCAACTTCTCGGGGTATTATTGGGCGGCCAATGTGTCGATGGTGCGCAAGTGGGTGATGGAGGGGGAGGGGGCAGCATGGAAAAGGTTGGAGATGGTTTCCTGTGGAGGCACAAGCCTGGGGGCCTTGGTAACAGCGCCGTTGCCGCTCCCTCCTGCGAGGTATACCACGAGTCCGGTGGTAGCGGCTACCCTCAAGATTAGGGGACAGTGTAGGCGACATAGGGGAGAAGTGGGGGGCTCGATGGAGGCTCCGCTAAGGGGGAACCATCGGTTCGTCCCGGGGAACATCGATGGGGGGTTCCTGGGGAGGCACAGAGCGGGCATCAGAAAGCTGAGGGACCTGTTCATTGACGGGAGGTTTGCGAGCCTGGGGGAGTTGGAGGAGAAATTTGAGCTCCGCTCGGGGAACATGTTCAGGTACCTGCAGGTAAAGGCGTTTGCTAGGCAGCAGGTGAAGGGATTCCCTTTGCTGCCCGCGAGGGGGGTGAGGGACAGGGTGCTTTCGGGGGTCGGGGATGGGAAGGTATCTGGTATCTACAAGGTAATGCAGGAGGTGGTGGAGGAGGCGTCAGGAGAGGAACTAAAGGCTAAGTGGGAGGGGGAGCTGGGGGAGCAGATCAAGGATGGGACATGGGCGGATGCCCTGGAGAGGGTTAACTCTTCCTCTTCATGTGCGCGGCTTAGCCTCATCCAATTCAAGGTGCTGCACCGGGCCCATATGTCCGGGACTAGGGTGAGTAGGTTCTTTGGGGGAGAAGACAGGTGTGTCAGGTGTTCGGGGAGTCCAGCGAACCACGCCCATATGTTCTGGGCATGCCCGGCATTGGAGGAGTTCTGGAAGGGGGTGGCGAGGACGGTGTCGAGGGTGGTAGGATCCAGGGTCAAGCCAGGTTGGGGACTCGCGATTTTTGGGGTTGGGTGGAGCCGGGACTGCAGGAGGCGAGAGAGGCCGGTGTTTTGGCCTTTGTGTCCCTAGTAGCCCGGCAGAGGATCTTGCTGCAGTGGAAGAATGCAAGACCCCCAAGCATGGAGACCTGGATCAATGACATGCCGGGTTTTATTAAGCTGGAGAAGGTCAAATTCGCCCTGAGAGGATCGGTACAAGGGTTCTTTAGGCGGTGGCAGCCTTTCCTCGACTTTCTGGCTCAGCGATAGGGAACTAGGTCAGTAGCAGCAGCAACCTGGGGGGGAGGGGGGGCAAAAAGGGGGGGGGGGTGTTGACTATGTTTATTT
The DNA here is from genome assembly GCF_902713615.1 of Scyliorhinus canicula. NCBI lineage: Eukaryota > Metazoa > Chordata > Chondrichthyes > Carcharhiniformes > Scyliorhinidae > Scyliorhinus > Scyliorhinus canicula. The sequence continues at coordinate 148,823,939 of NC_052158.1, read as the reverse complement.
AATTTAATTTATTTTCAAGTTCTCTTGTTGTTTACCGGGTTTGGGGGGTGGGGGGGGGGGGGGGGGGGGGGGGGGCTCGATATATGTGTTGCTACGGTTTTGGGGGTGTTATGCTTATTATGTTGTTTTATTGTTGTTTGTTACTGTTTGTTATATATTTTGTAAAAATTTTCAATAAAAATTATTTAAAAATTTTTTTTAAAAATTCAACCCCTTCATCGCCCCACTCAATCTTTAATCAACCCCAACCATTTACGAACCCTAGGTTCTCTTCAATCCCACGTGCCATCGTTTTTTGTTTGCAAATCTGTGTGAAACTTTATACAATGCTTTCAGTACAAATCACACTTCAACACAAAATTACAAAAAAATGCTTTATTAGCTCAGCATACCAGGAATAGAAAAGTGTGCAAACTCTTGCACTCCCTGTGCAGCATTGTGGGAGATGGGTTCATATTTACCCATCTATATTTACACAGCGCCTTTTCTGTGTAGAACGTTTGATTAACAAAGAGTTGACTTGTAATACCTCCCAATGTTAATGGAGGTACCATGCAGCAGAGTTTGGCGTGGTTTGGAGCATTTAGCAGTTGTGAGTTTGCCCAGGTAAATAGAAATTTGAAACAGGCATCTTTGGTTCAAACAAGTCGAAACACGTCAACTGCAACATGGGCCTGAAGCATTGATATACAGTCATAATGTGGCCCACTGTTGGGAACCCTAGCATGTCTGTGCACATCCCAGGTAGAAAGTTACTTGTCTGCAGGACAGTTGATGCAACGGATTTTATATTCTGCCTTCAAACACATTTTGATTTAAACGCTCTTAGTGCAAAACTAGTTAATTGCAATATTGCCCGTTCAAAAGACACAGAGAGAACTGCATCAGCCCCATTTCTCTCCTGCTGATTAAATTGAGGGATGCTCTTTCCAAGCAGGGTTGCTGACCTTAATGGCATAACCTTATGCCTCCCGGCACCATCACCAATCCCTGCCAATGGTCTACTGACATCTCCGCAATGTCCCGCCACTTAGAACGCAAACAGGCTCCTTTATCCAACTGCATCAGTCAAATGGCCTTTGTGTTCCCATCTCCCAACTAATCAATGAAAGCGTTCAAAGAAAATCAAACCAGCACACAAATCCGATTCCGCCCCCCCCCCCCCCCCTCCTCTTTTGCGGCAGTGTCATGGAGATTGATGTCTCATTCCTGGAGTCTCCTGATTAATCCTGGAGCATGGGCAATGCTGAGCACTGTCGAATGGAGCTGTTTCCATTTTGGGAGCCCGTTGACAGTGCTAAGGACAATAAGAGATCTTATAGCAAAGCCAGACGCAAGGTCAGCACTGCTAAATTCATCACGCTTTTATCACTGATTTAGACAGTTGTGGGGTCAATCCCCCAACTCCAGGACAGAAGCTAGGCTGACGCTTCAATGCAGTACTGCTTTGTCAGAGGTGTGGGCTTCTGATTGAGATGTCAACCAATCGCCAACCAGCCAGAGGCTGGAAGGGTCCATTGCTGTCAGCACCATCAGGATATGTGGCTACAACCAGTGATGTTCAAATGTCTTCGCTATCACTGGATCCTTGGTCAGACATGAATGGAATAGGATGGAGAGGATCGCAGGGAGGCCGAGGAGTTATGGGCAAGGGCAGAGGTCCATCCTGTCCAATGCCGGGTCCTTCAGTTGGGCGCTGAGTACCTGTAAAGGAGTGATGTCCCTAATCACCCCCCTCCGCAAGCCTCAGACAAATCAGTGTTTACTGGTTGGCCTTTGGGACACATGGTAAAACCATGTGACACCCATTTAATCCCTGAACCATTACTAAATTCTGACGGGCTTTGGGGTCGTTTGTGTTAATTGGCTCATTCATGAGCTTCATTGACATCCCGCTGCAACTGGGTGAACCTGATTGCAGGAGTTTCTCCTGTCTGTCTCCTGTGTGATTTAGTGGGCCTGACCACCAAGCAGCGCACTTGATTGACACATCTTCCATGATCTTCAATATTCACGCCCTCCACCACTGATGCACAGTAGCAGCCGTGTGTACCAGCTACAAAATGGACTGCAGCAACTCACAAAGGCTCCTACAAAAGTGCCTTCCAAACCCACAACCTCCACCACCCAGAAGAACAAGGGCAGCAGATGTGTGGGAACAACACCGTCTGCAAATTCCCCTCCAAGCCACACACCATTCTGACTTGGAACGAGGTAGGCGTTCCTTCGGTGCTGCTGCATCAACATCCTGGAAATCCCTCCCTCACAGCATTGCAGGTGTACCTACACCACGGTGACTACAGCGGCTCGAGAAGGCAGCTCACCACCACCTTCTCGAGGTCAATGAGGGATGGTCAATGCTGGCCTCGCCAGCGAAACCCACATCTCATGAAAGGATTAGGGCGGCACGGTGGCACAGTGGTTAGCACTGCTGCATCATGGCGCCAAGGACCCGGGTTCGATCCCCGCCCCGGGTCACGTCAGTGTGGAGTCTGTATGTTCTCCCCATGTCTGCATGCGTGGGTCTCACCCCCCCTCCCCCAAAGATGGGCAGGGTAGGTGGATTGGCCATGATAAATTACCCCCTTGGAATTTTTTTTCAATTAAAAGAAAATAAATGACAGTCAGTGTGTCATAACCCGATTCGCACCTCCTTTGGGAGATGAAAATTCAGCGTTATCTCAATAACAGTATCTGTGGGAGGGATTCCTGCTCTGAGTTTATTGTTGCAAGGTCTGCTCAAGTAACTGTCTGCTTGGCTTCCATAACCAAGGGTTCACGGTACCAGCTGTTGATGAGTTCCTCAACACAATGCTCTAGCCACAGATAAAAATAAATTGTGAAAATAAAACTCATATCGTTCCTTATTTCTCCAAGCAGTATAAAGTAAACAGAATGATACAGAACTGTAAGAGACCATTCAGCCCATCATACACAGGCTCTTTTCCTCATGGCTCTGTTGCTGTAGAACAGGGGTGGGCAAACTTTTCCGTGCAAGGGCCACATTCAGAAATTCACAATTCACAAAGGGCCGCATAGTATATTAAGTAAAATAATTACTTCACCCGGTTATGATTCTGGGCGCCTCATATAGAACATAGAACAGTACAGCACCGAACAGGCCCTTCGGCCCTCGACGTTGTGCCGAGCAATGATCACCCTACTCAAGTCAACGTATCCACCCTATACCAGTAAGTAACCCAACAGCCCCCCCCCATTAACCTTAAAAATAAAATTAAAAAAAAATAAATAAAAAAATTTTTTTTTAAATTTTTTTTTTTTTAATGACTTGGTGGGCCGCAGAAATACCTTTGGCGGGCCGCATGCGGCCCGCGGGCCGTAGTTTGCCCACCCCTGCTGTAGAATATTGGCCTGCATTTCAAGCATGCGAACGAGTGGGTGTGAAATTGAGGAAACAGGATTCCAGCTGGGGTGGTGGGTGCAAGTGGGTTTATCTGCTGGTTTTACTTTGCTGAAATGTGATCAATTTTGAATAAAAATACTTTATAAAGTTCAAATGAAGGCCCGGGCCTTCTCAACCTCGCCTGAGGTATGGAGACCCTCAGGTTAAATCACCTCCAGTCAGCTCTCTCCCACAAAGGAGAAAGTAGCCTCTGGTCATCTGGGATTATGGCGACTTAGCTTTTTTACGTTTACTTCATAGAATCACAGAAAGCTAAAAGCAGAGAAAGTAAGAGCACAGAAGGAGGCCATTCGCCCATCATGTCAATTCTGATTCTTTGCACGAGCTATCCAATTAGTCGCAAAACCCTTGCACTTTCCCAATAGTCTTGCAATGTTTTTCCCTTTTCAAGTATTTACCTGGTTTCCCTTTTAAAGTTATTATTATTGAAACTAGTTCCATTGCCCACCATAACTACCCACTGCATAAAGCATTATCCTCATTGTCCACCCTCCCCCACCCCCAGACCCCCCACCCCTTTCTCGCCCCGGTCCATCAACAATTCTTTTAAATCTGTGGCCCCCCCTTTCACTGGGAATAAAGTTGCTCCTAATTTACTCAATCAAAATCCTTCATGATTTCGAACACTTCTATGAACACTCTTCCACCTATTGTGGCAGTTCTTTAGAAACCCAAGCAAGAGCTTCTGCTCTTTGGGTCTTGGCCCTTCACCCCAGCTGCTCAGAACATGGCTCAAAGATGTTTCTTGTACACATTCCTCAGTCTCTGCAGTCTATTCCTATCAAGCCTGATTCGCAGCTGACTTTTAATTTTACCTGCTCTCGCAATAGGGCATTGCGCAAACCTTAGGTTGACATAATTGGAACATTTCACCCCCTCCTCCCCAACCCTTCGCCCTCGCCCTCCCCATCAGGAGAAAAACATTAAAACAGGGAAATAAGAATTCTGGTCCAAACTGATCTTGCATAGTTTCAAATGGCTCACAAGTGAAACAGGGAAAGAAGAAGAATGGTCCAAACTGTTTTTCCCTCCTGAAGACCCACCAACCATGGCCCCCTCACCCCCCCTCACCCCAAACACCTGACCCCCCAAACACCTGACCCCCCCACCCCATCCCAAACACCTGACCCCCCCACCCCCTCCCACCCCAAACACCTGCCCCCCCACCCCCTCCCACCCCAAATACCTGACCCCCCACCCCCCTCCCACCCCAAACACCCCCCTCCCACCCCAGACAACTGACCCCCCAAACACCTGACCCCTCCCAAACACCTGACCCCTCCACTCTCCCACCCCAAACACCTGAACCCCCCACCCTCCCACCCCAAACATCTGATCCCCCCACCCCAAACACCTGACCCCTCCACCCCAAACACCTGACCCCCCACCACCCCAAACACCTGACCCCCCACCACCCCAACACCTGACCCCCCACCACCCCAAACACTTGACCCCCCCACCCCAAACACCTGACCCCCCCACCACCCCAAATACCTGACCCCCCACCACCCCAAACACCTGACCCCCCCACCCCAAACACCTGACCCCCACACCAAACACCTGACCCCCCACCCCAAACACCTGACCCCCCCACCCCAAACACCTGACCCCCCACACCAAACACCTGACCCCCCCACCCCAAACACCTGACCCCCCAAACACCTGACCCCCCCACCCCAAACACCTGACCCCCCACCCCAAACACCTGACCCCCCCACCCCAAACACCTGACCCCCAAACACCTGACCCCCCACCCCAAACACCTGACCCCCCACCCCAAACACCTGACCCCCCACCCCAAACACCTGACCCCCCACCCCAAACACCTGACCCCCCACCCCAAACACCTGACCCCCCCACCGCAAACAAACAACTGGCCCCCCTCCAAAACACCTGACCCCCCCAAAACACCTGACCCCCCAAACACCTGACCCCCCCCAAACACCTGACCCCCCCAAAACACCTGACCCCCCAAAACACCTGACCCCCCCAAACACCTGACCCCCCAAACACCTGACCCCCCAAACACCTGACCCCCCCACCCCAAACACCTGACCCCCCACCCCAAACACCTGACCCCCCACCCCAAACACCTGACCCCCCACCCCAAACAAACACCTGACCCCCCTCCAAAACACCTGACCCCCAAAACACCTGACCCCCCAAACACCTGACCCCCCCAAAACACCTGACCCCCCAAAACACCTGACCCCCCAAAACACCTGACCCCCCCAAAACACCTGACCCCCCAAAACACCTGACCCCCCCAAAACACCTGACACCCCCCCAAAGCACCTGACCCCCCCCAAACACCTAACCCCCCAAACACCTGACCACCCCAAACACCTGACCACCCCCTCCCCCCAACGCAAATCCTCCCCCACTCTGGAAAAAGCTGCATGCGGTTGATGTAGTCTTGCCTAAGCTTCAGGTATTGACGTTAAGTGACAACGTTCACACGTGACAACGGAGCTCAGCTTTGCGAGAAAGAGAGAGAGTGGGAGAGTGGAAAGAAATGCCAGACGGTGGGCTGTCACTATTTGCTGTTTATGTCCCGATAAACACCAGGCCGCTGATGGGAAGCTGGCAAGCTGACCCCTGGCCTCCAATTCTGCCCCCCCCCCCCCCCCCCGCCCCCGCCCACCGCCCACCGCCCACCGCCCACCCACTGCCCTTTGACCTGAACAAATAAGTTCTGGAATAAAAAGGAAGCCCTGAAAGAACAAAGTGAGAGGTTTTCCCTTTCTTATGAATTCATGCGATGATGACTGTTTTCATCTTGACAGAACAGCCTCAAAGAGCAGCTTATCATTTCAAGGCAGCCCAATCATTAGTAATGACAGGTTTACAGCAGCGACTTACACACATCTCAGTGCTGCTGCTTCAATCAGTGGCCGTATTAGCATTCCTCAGCTGTTTGCAGCTTAAAAAAACCTTAATGATTACATACCTTTAAATTAGATTGAACTTCAAATTGGTTGGGATTAATGGGAGTCCATCGCCCCAATCTGGCTGCTAAAAGGTACAAGGCACCTGAATCGACTCTTCAAGTTGAAGCATTAATCATAAAGGGGCAAGATTAAACACCCCCCTCCCCCCCCCCCATTTCTTTCTCACTCCCCTTACCAGGATCACAAGATAATGTAGGTCACTCAGCCCATCAGATACTACAGATCCCATCCCATCTCCCCAAGTCATCAAAGCATCCGTATTGTTTCTCGAACAACTGAAGGACTTTTTAAATCCAGGAAGATGAGACCATACGATCATAAGACATAGGAGCAGAATTAGGCCACTCGGCCCATCGAGTCTGCTCTGCCATTCAATCATGTCTGATTATGTTTCTCATCCCCATTCTCCTGCCTTCTCCCCATAACCCCTGGTCTAATCTTCTTAATCAAGAGGTAGAAGAGTAGGTTATTCAGGCCCTCTAACTGCCTCTACCGCTGATTAGATTAGAGTGGATCACCACCTTCTTTGTTGTCCCCACCATTGCTCCACATTCCTTAGTAACCATACCGCACCAAAGTGCATCAATCTCAGTGCAGCCTTAAATGTTTCAATCTCAGTATAGCCTTGAATGTTTCAATCTCAGTAGAGCCTTGAATGTTTCAATCTCAGTATAGCCTTGAATGTTTCAATCTCAGTAGAGCCTTGAATGTTTCAATCTCAGTAGAGCCTTGAATGTTTCAATCTCAGTATAGCCTTGAATGTTTCAATCTCAGTATAGCCTTGAATGTTTCAATCTCAGTAGAGCCTTGAATGTTTCAATTGCCCCTGCACCCGTTGGCTATCTCAGCTGACAGTCCGTGGTATGGCTGCTTTTTGGGGTTAGGATACCCTGAAATTTCTCTTTTGCTAGTTTAACCCTGTGCCCTCTTGAAGATGCTGACTTCTTCTTGGATAACAAAAGACTGGCATTTTGATAACACCTTTCACATCCATAGGATAAGGCAACATGCTTTACCAGCAATCAATCACTTTTCAAACGCACGATTGTATTGTTGGAAACACATCTGCCAATTTGCGCACAGCAAGCTCCCGTACCCGGCAATGTGATAATAACCAGATAATCTCTTTTTTTGTGATCTTTGTCCAGGGATAAATATTGGCCAGCACACCAGGGAATGACTCCGCGCTCCTCTTCAAAATAATGCCCTGCGTGGTCTGATTGATCCGGTATTAAAACTGGAGACACAAGTTCTTAAAGTCCATTGTTCTGAATTTATCCTGTCTCACCTGTTCTTACATTTGCTCTAATATTTGTTCTGTGCTGTACCATCTGTGCTCGGAATTTTGTTTGTTGCATTACTTGAAAAAAAATTCTTAAACTCTCAGAAAAAGATATATTAAAAAAAGAAATAATGCCACAGAATGTTTACATCCATCTGACATTCAGGACTCTGAGAAGGAGTCACAGGGACTCAAAATGTATCTCTCCCCGCAGATGCGCAAGACCCACTGCGTTTTTGAAGCATTTTCCCTTTTTATCTAATAGTGACGTCCTCCGATTAATAGCTCATTTGAATGACAAGATCTTCGACAGTGCAGCGCTCCCTCAGTGTTGTTTACTTATTGACGCTGCGGAATGGGATTGAATGAGAGACGATGTACAGGTCACCAGATCCCAACAGACATCCATTCCAGAGCAGGGGTACGGAGATCAGGATTATTTAGAGACGATTATTTAGGGCTGGGACGAGGAGAGGTTACTTTACCCAAAGGGTCGTGAATCTTTGAAATAGAAAAAAACGTAAATTTAGAGTACCCAATTCACTTTTTCCAATTGGGCAGCACGGTAGCACAAGTGGATAGCACTGTGGCTTCACAGCGCCAGGTTCGATTCCCCGCTGGGTCACTGTCTGTGCGGAGTCTGCACGTTCTCCCCATGTCTGCGTGGGTTTCCTCCGGGTGCTCTGGTTTCCTCCCACAGTCCAAAGACGCGCATGTTAGGTGGATTGGCCATGGTAAATTGCCGTGAGTGACAAAAAAGGCTAGGAGGGGTTATTGGGGTACGGGGATGGGGTGGAAGTGAGGGCTTAAGTGGGTCAGTCCAGACTCGATGGGCCGAAATGGCCTCCATCTGCACTGTATGTTCTATGTAATTAAGAGGCAATTTAGAGGGGCCGACCCAACTGCCCTGCACATCTTTTGGGCTGTGGGGGCGAAACCCACGCAGGCACAGGGAGAATGTGCAAACTCCACACAGACTGTGACCAAGGGCCGGGATCGAATCTGGGACCTCGGTGGCGTGAGGCAGCAGTGCTGACCGCTCCACCACCTTGCTGCCCTTTGAATCTTTGAAATTTGCCATAATTGAATGCACTTCAGGCTGAGATATAGATATTTGGGATATGAGACTTGATGTTGCAATCCTGTCACAATGATATGTATGCTTTAGTTGCAAAAGAGAGAAGCTGTTCAAAATTGGCTATAGGTTAGGTCATTATTCTTTAATATATATAAGAACTGGTTTCCACCTGTTTGGGGAGTTTGTACTTATGTTCCATGGGTTTTGTGAATATAAAGGAATGGTTCTATTTTCCCCTCGATTATAAATGGGGGAGTTCCCATTGAAGCCGGCCCACGCCGCTGGTAAACCCATGGGCGGGAGTGCTCTGCCAGCATGAAAAGAGGGTGCCAATGGAAGACGAATTCCGGCATGGTGGCACTGTGCTGCCTCCCAGCGCCAGGGACCCGGGTTCAATTCCGGCCTCGGATGACTATCTGTGTTGAGTTTGCACTTTTTCCCCGTGTCTGCGTGGGTTTTCTCCGGGTGCTCCGGTTTCCTCCCACAATCCACAGATGTGCAGGTTAGGTGATTTGGCCATGATAAATTTTCCCTTAGTGTCCAAAGGTGTGCAGGTTAGGTAGGGCTACGGAGGATAGGGCAGAGGAGTGGGCCTAGGTCGGATGCTCTTTCGGAGGGTGGGTTCAGACTCGAAGGGCCGAATGGCTTCTTTCTGTTGGGATTATATGATTTATCCCGTTCTTGAATCCACATAATAGATAAGTAGTTAAAAGCAAATTCAGAAAAAAAGAACTACTTCATCCAAGATTGTGTGAAATGTACTGCTGCAGAAAACCAGAAGCAGTACAGTCAACTCAGAAGTAGATATTGGGGAAGTGCAGGGATATTAATAGATTCTAGGGCTGGAATTCCATGGGTGTTGCATTCACTAACCGCCCCCCCCCCCCCCCCCCCCCCTCCCCCCGAGGGGGTGCGGCGTGGGTTGCCATCAATGGGAAATCCCATTGGCAAACGGCGGGAGCAGAGAATCCCGCCATCAGCGGACAGCGCACCGCCGACGAACATGCGGGTGCGGGAACGGAGAATCCAGCCCCAGGTAGAGGCTTGGGACAGAAACAGATGGATCTGTCTCAGTTGACCACAACGGAGGCACGGGTTCCATGCATGATTGTTCATTCGTACATCACTCCTAACATGTTATGCTAAATTCTTTATGAGGAGGGAAAATTTAAACTGGTTGGGCAGGTGATTCAAACTCCAGGAGGGAGTCCTGCGCCTGCACACATGCTCGCGTGGAGAGAGAACCCACTTTGCCTCTACGCCAACCCTTGCCTCAAGGTGCTGAGGGCAGTTCACATCCTCAGAATGCCCAAAGGTACTTCAGTGGATGAAATACCTTTGAAGTGCAGGAAACATGGCCAGTAATTCACGCACAGCAAGGTCCCATTAACAGCAATGATGGGAGAATGGCCAGATAATGTTTTAATTATGTTCATTGTGGACAACTGATCACCAGGACACCCGGGAGTCGTCACTTCCCCTTCTTTGATACAGTGCCAGGGGTCCTTCAATGCCTCTTCGACGGGCAGGCAGCGCCTCGGTTTAACGCCTTATTCAAAAGACCCAAAGTTTTTTAATTTGTGAAGGAACAGGAAAGCCCTGCATTATTTAGCTTTGGCAAAGAGCTTTGAAATGTTAACTCCCTTCCCTCTCCACAGATGCTGCCAGGCCCGCTGAGATTTTCCAGCAAGTCCCGGTTTCGTTTCAGATTCCAGAATCCGCAGTAATCCGCTTTGATCATTTAAATGATGTTGTTTGACGTCTCGCTACAGTTTTTTTCTCCCCGTCTGGTGTTGTAGGTTTGTGAACAGCACCAATAACTGAGCAGCTTTAAAACACTTGCCAAAGAAAAACATTTCTTGAACAAAACTGGGAGAATGAGGAAGAGATTGTTGAAGCTGCACCTCGGGTTAAACACGGCCTCGAAGGGCAGCACAGTGGCCTAGTGGTTAGCACAGCTGCCTCACGGCGCTGAGGTCCCAGGTTCGATCCCGGCTCTGGGTCACTGTCCATGTGGAGTTTGCACATTCTCCCCGTGTCTGCGTGGGTTTCGCCCCCACAACCCAAAAATTTGCAGAGTAGGTGGATTGGCCACGCTAAATTGCCCCTTAATTGGAAAAAATAATTGGGTAATCTAAATTTTTTTAAAAACACGGCCTCGCGTCAATATTGATTTCACCTTTCGTTTAGGTGTCTGGCCTCTCCGATAAAAGCACGATGGCTGAACCCTGACCTTTCACATCTGGAGCCGAGATTTGAAGGAAACACCAAAGAACTCCACGGATTCTAATTGAAATTTATTTGGACAGTTCCTAATGGGCTGGGGCCCACTGAAGAAAATACACCTCTTTGACCCTAATCAGCACTGAATTAGAAGCCTTCATTTAGAGAGGTCCCAAATGTGGGAAATGTAATGGAAAACGCCTCACCAAGGTAATAGGGTGGAACCCATTGGAGGTTGGGCCTGTGAAAGGTTGACAGATCTCTGGTGAGGGAGCTTCACACAGCATCCAATTGTGCTGCTTGACGCATCATTGTGGGGAGGCGGTGGCGGTGGCATAGTGGTATTGTCACTGGACGTGTAACCCAGAAACCCAGTGTACTCTGGGATTCCAGGTACAAATCCCGTCACTGCAGATGGTGAAATTTGAATTCAATAAAAATCTGGAATTAATGACCATGAAATCATTGACGATTGTTGTAATGGTTCACTAATGTCCTGTAGGGAAGGAAATCTGCCATGCGTACCTGGGCTGGCCTATATGTGACTCTAGCAATGTGGTTGACTCTTGACTGCCCCAGTAAGGGCAATTAGGGATGTGCAATAAATGCTGGCACAGCCAGCGGTGCCCACATCCCATGGACTACCCCCTCACCGCCCCCCCTCCCAAACATTCCTCTGTTTGAGAAGAAGGAAAGTTCAGGGAACCAGGATTCAAAAAACAATTTGGTCGGTGTCTTGGCCAACATGTATCCCTCAAGAAATGTCATTGCTCAAAGCTGGGGCTAGCACTCTTTCCTCTGACTTAAATGGTTGTGGGTTCAAGTCTCACTTAAATGCAAACCTGGAGTATGACACTCCAGTGCCATACTGAGGGAATTTCTTTAGGCGCTGTCTTTCAGCCGAGAAATTTAACTGAGGCCTGGGCTGTTCTCGCCGGTGGATGTAAAGATCCCGTGACATTATTTCAAAGAAGAGCTATCGCCAAGCAGTCCTAGGCAATCTTTATCTCTCAATCAACAGCAAAAATAATGGGATTATCTGACGAGTATTGCATTACTGTTTGAGGGAGCTTGCTGTGCACAAATTGGCTGCTGTCTTTCCACCATATTGGCTGTAAAATGCCGTGCAACAGTGGTGGACAACCTGTGGCCTGGGGGCACATGCAACCCATCTGGGTCTTCAGTGCGGCCCATGAGACGTTTTGTTGACCATTACGCCCTTGGGTGACTGTCTGTGTGGAGTTTGCACATACTCCCCGTGTCTGCGTGGGTTTCCTCCGGGTGCTCCTGTTTCCTCCCACAGTCCAAAGATGTGCAGGTCAGGTTGATTAGCCATGATAAATTACCCCTTAATGTCCAGGGATGTGAAGGTTAGGTGAAGGGGTTATTGGGAAGTGCAGACCCGATGGGCCGAATGGCCTTCTTCTGCACTGTCGGGATTCGATGATTCTATGAACATTGACTGTGAGAGCCAGTTGCTCCCTCGGCGTCCAATCAAAATGTAAATACTTCTTTTGTTTTTACCATTTGAAGTTGATGATAGTTCTATCAATATATGAATGTTTCACCATTTTCTATAACTGGTAATGAAATGTTCCAGTGTATTAAATGTATTCAATCTTATTAATGTGGTGATGCTTAGTGAACAAGCTCAATTTCAATCTTGCGGCCCACACATGCAGCTCCGGATGCCCATCACTTCCTTGGAATTTCTTGACTTGGTAAACAATGGAGTTAAAATTTGAACATTTTCTTTATCTTTTCCATTGCACCCAATACCCAGTTGACAGGAAACAAAGAGTAGGAATAAATGAGTCTTTTTCCAAATTAGCAGGCAGTGATTAGTGGTGTGCCACAGGGATTAGTGCCGGGACCCCCGCTTTTCCCCATATATATTAATGATTTAAATGAGGGAACTAAATGTAATGTTTCCAAATTTGGAGATGACACAAAGCTGGGTGGGAGGGTGAGCTGGGAGGAGGATGCAGAGATGCTTCAGTGTGATTTGGACAAGTTGGGTGAGTGGGCAGATGAATGGCAGATGCTGTATAATTTGGATAAATGTGAGGTTATCCACGCTGGTAGCAAAAAAAGGAAGATTGATTATTATCTGAATGTCTACAGATTGAGAAAAGGAAATAAATATGCAACGAGATCTGGTTGTCCTCGCACTCGAATAGCTTGAAGTAAGCATGCAGGTGCAGCAGATGGTGAAGAAGGCAAATGGTGTGCTGACCTTCATAACGAGAAGATTCGAGTACTGGAGCAAGGATGTCTTGCTGCAGTTATACAGGACCTTGGTGAGACCACAGCTGGAGTATTGTGTGCAGTTTTGGTCTCCTTATCTGAGTAAGTATGTTCTTGCTGTAGAGGGAATGCAGGGAAGGTTTACCAGACTGATTACTGAGATGGCGGGACTGACGGATGAGGAGAGATTGAATCAGTTTGGAGAGAGTGAGGGAGTTGTCATAGAAACCTATAACATTTTAACAGGACTAGATAGGGTGGATGCAAGAAGGATGTTCCTGATGGTGGGGGATCCAGAACTAGGGGTCATAGTTTGAGGATCAGGGGTAAACTTTTTAGGACTAAGGTGAGGAGAAATTTCTTCACCCAGAGTGGGGAATCTGTGGAATTCACTAAAACAGAAAGCAATTGGGGCCAAAACATAGTGGGCGGGATTCTCCGTAGCCCGACTCAGAAATTAGGGTCAGTGATCGGGCGGGGAATGGACTCCGGCGCCGGATCCAGGACAGACGCTGGTGTGCGGTGCTCCGCTCCCTCCAAACCGGTGTCATCTGGACAGGCACTGCGCGCAGTTGCAAGGCTGTTGCCGCATCATCGGCCGGACCACCCGCGATGCTCTGCCCTGATGGGCCGAGTTCCCCACGGTGCGGGCCACGTTTGTTTGGTCTCAGCTGTCGTGAACCCAGCACGCTGGCTGCAGATGGTGTCTAGCGCCGCCACACTCATCTGGGATCCGTGCCGCTGGCTGGGGGCCTTCTGTGAGGGCTGGGGGGAGTGGGCGGGTTTGGGCTGTAGGGGTGGGCGGGTTTGGGTTGTAGGGGTGGGCGGGTTTGGGCTGTAGGGGTGGGCGGGTTGGGGTTCGGGCACGGCCGGCGCCATGATTTCCGGCATGATCGGAGCAGGCATCTGTCCTGCGCATGCGCGGCCCGGCACCGGGCCATTCTCCAGCCATTTTCCATGCGTTCCGCGGGTGGTTCACATGGCGCTGGTGCTAGCCCCTCACCGGCACCAGAATCGGTGAGAGGTTTGCTCCGATTTTCCTGTTGTGAAACACCCGCGGATTCTCTGTTGACGCCGGCACTTAGCTGCTGGACCAGAGAATTCCGTCCTATATGTTTTCTAGAAGGAGTTAAATATAGCTCTTGGCGCCAAATCAATCAAAGGATATGAGGGAAAACAGGAACAGGTTATTGAATTGGATGATCAGCTATGATCAGATTAAATGGCATTGCGGGCTTGAAGGGCCGAATGGCTTCCTCCTGCTGTGTTGCTATGAATGCAAAACACCAGTTCAGAGAAAGATTTTGACACAACACAACATCCTCACACTTTACGGAAACGTAAGGAGTTGAGGGGATTGGGATGCATATTTGGATTCCAAACACTGCAAAGAAAAACAGCAATATTCATACACCAGACACGTATGCTAAATTCTCCCCTGCTGTGATGTGGGAGGTGCTACCCGTCAGATGGGTGTTGAAACGGGCCTGGGCTCTCTGCTTCAGTACTTTAGGTGGATGTGGAACATCCCACTGTTTTTGTGGACAAGTAGGGAATCCCAGGGGCCACTCCGCCCTTCACAAAGACTGCCGAGATTAATTTAACTGACTGTTCATTGGTTTCCACTAATGAGGGTCTTGCTGTGCACATAAATAACTGCAGTAATTGCCTGTGTGACAACATTACTTCATTGTCATAACCCGCACGGGACTTACGAGGTGGCAATGATTAAACTCCCCGTGAGTCTCGACGAATACGAGCTTCCTAGTTAAAGGGGACAGGTACCTTTAACCATGTTTAACCAGGGGCTGGTTTAACTCACTCGGCTAAATCGCTGGCTTTTAAAGCAGACCAAGCAGGCCAGCAGCACGGTTCGATTCCTGTACCAGCCTCCCCGAACAGGCGCCGGAATGTGGCGACTAGGGGCTTTTCACAGTAACTTCATTGAAGCCTACTCGTGACAATAAGCGATTTTCATTTCATTTCATTTCATGTGTAAAATGTTCCAGTTTGGGTAGCAACAGGAGAGACTCAGCTGGGATCTTTATCCTGTGTAAATAATAGGTATTGCAATAAAACTTTATTTCCTTTTAACAACTTGGTGGGGGCTCCTTCATGGTCTACAAAATTCACCTTAACAGGTTTTTAGGGTGGTCTGATGATATGATGAGGTGCTGTTACGGTAAAATATTTCCTCTTTCCTATTAAACCAAAACTGAAGAGTGGCTGCTGCTTTTCAAAGCTGAAAAGCTTAGAAAAGGACTAAATGAACAATATCTGGTGCAGAGACAGTGTTGTCTCTCCAGAAGTTGGGCTACCACAGTTCACGATTCTGGATGTTGGCATGGGAACTGAGTGCCTGCAGTAAATTGTACTTATTCAAGATGTATGCTTTTTTTAATCGTTTCATGGAATGTGGGCGTCACTGGCTGGGCCAGCGTTTGTTACCCATCTCTAATTGCCCTCCAGAAGGTGGCGATGAGCTGCCTTCATGAACCGCTGCAGTCCATGTGTTGTAGGTACACTCATAGTGCCGCGAGAGAGGGAGTTGCAGGATCTGGACCCAGCGACAGTGAAGGAAAGGCGATATATTTCCATGTCAGGATGGTGAGTGGCTTGGAGGGGAACCTCCAGTTGCTGGTTGTTTCCCAGGTATCTGCCGCCCTTGTCCTTCTTGGTGGTAGTGGTCGCAGGTTTGGAAGGTGCTGTTGAAAAAGACTTGCCTCATGGCGCCGAGGTCCCAGGTTCGATCCCGGCTCTGGGTCACTGCCCGTGTGGAGTTTGCACATTCTCCCCGTGTTTGCATGGGTTTCGCCCCCACAATCCAAAAGATGTGCAGGGTAGGTGGATTGGCCATGCCACACTCCCCTTTAATTGGAAAAGAAAATGAATTGGGTACTCTAAATTAAAAAAAAAGACAAAGACTTGTAATGTTGCTGCACTGCATCTTGTAGATGGTGCACACTACTGTCACCGTGAGTCAGTAGTGGAGGAAGTTAATGTTTAAGGCAGTGGATGGGGTGCTGATCAAGTTAGTTGTTTTGTCTTGAAAGATGTTAAACGTCTTGTCCAGCTTAGATTTTCTGATCTGCAGCACTCTTCCTGGAGTTGATCATATTGAAAGCAGCCCTCAGACTAACTTCACAAACTTTATGATGATTTACACCAGATTACAGGTGGCTTCAACATCCCTCACATGAAATCAAATCCATACAATTTGATATTTACAATAGACCCACCTCAGGGCACTCCACACAATCCTTGTTATTGGAATTATCTAGTGGAAAGCTTGATGCCAACAAATAAATCAATGACTTGAAAATTTAAAAGCGGCTGGCCGTTTGAAGCATCCCTTTCTCTCAGCTCCTTCACCTCCGTCGCATCTGTTCCAATGATGCCACTTACCAAAATGGTGCTTCGAAAATGTGTTCCTTCTTCCTCAACCATGATTTCCCACTACAGTTGTTGACAGGGCCCTCAACAGTGTGCGATCTATCTCCTGCTACCCTAGCCCCCGCTCCTCCTTCCCACATCAAGGATAGAGTCCCCCTCGTTCTCACATTTCATCCCACCAGCCTCCGTATGCAAAGCATAATCCTCCAGTTTTTCCAACTCCAGCGTGATGCCACCACCAAACACATCTTCCCCTCACTCCCTCTGTCAGCATTCCGCAGAGACCGTTCCCTCTGCGATAATCTAGTCCACTCCTCCACCACACCCAACACCTCTACCATCACCCATAGCACGTTCCCATGCAATCGCCGAAGGTGTAACACCTGCCCCTTTACCTCTTCCATGCTTAACATCCCAGGCCCAAAACACTCATTCCACGTTAAGCAGCGTTTCACTTGCACCTCTTCCAATCTGGTCTATTGCATTCGCTGCTCCCAATGTGGTCTCTATATCGGAGAGACCAAACGCAGACTGGGTGATCGCTTTGCTGAGCACCTTCGGTCTGTGCGCATTCAGGACCCTGACCTTCCCATTGCTTGCCATTTTAACACAAGACCCTGCTCCCATGCCCACGTGTCTGTCCTTGGCCTGCTGCAATGTTCGAGTGAAGTTCAACACAAACTGGAAGAACAACATCTCATCTTCCGGTTAGGCACGCTACAGCCTTCCGATCTCAACATTGAATTCAACAACCTTAGATGATTAGCTCTACCCCACCTCCACCCATTTGTTTTCATTCCATTTCATTGTAACTGTCTTTTACCATTTCTTTCTCTCTTGTCTTTCTTTATATGTATTTACCCCCCCCCCCATCTTATGCACCTTTCCTTACCCTTTCACCCATTTGCTTCCCCTCCCTCCACATCTACATCTGTCACAGTTTACCCTCTGAAGTTAGTTTCTCTGCAGTTTGGCCTTTCACACCTTTTGTTCTCTCTGGGGACTGCCATTAGCACTCTTTCCCCTTGGTTTCTGTGGAAATTAGCACCCCGCTTCCCTGGGTTTCTGTGGCTAGTACTCATCTTTCATTCTCACTCCACAGTATAAATATATCCCACTTTCTCTGTCTTTAGCTTTGACAAAGGGTCCTCTGGACGCAAAACATTAGCTCTTTTCTCTCCCTACAGATGCTGCCAGAGCTGCTGAGATTTTCCAGCATTTTCTCTTTGGCCATTTGAACATGTAGGTCCGGGGCCTGGAATTGAGCCATGGCCATGGCCTCTGCGTAGATCCAAAATATGGGCCTCAGTTAGTGCTTACGCTTGTTCATTGAACCTGTGTTTGGACCTGCTCTGAGCCTGAACCTGGACCTGAGACTGGGCCTAAACCCAAGGCTGGTCCTGGGTCTGAAAATGTGCATGGGTTTGGGCCTGCGTTTCCTCGCAGCCTGGGCCTGAGCCTGAGCCTAAGCCTAGGCCTAAGTATTGGCCAGAGCTCGAAACTAAACCAAGCTTGCACTTAAGCTTCACAGATACCACAGGTAGTTTGAATTCACTCTTCCCCTGGCAGCTCTGCAAATTAGTTCCATTGAAAATATTTAATTCAAGAAGGAAAATCAACACAAAATCTCTTTTCATTTTGTAGGCCGGGTCAATGGAAGTGAGCATCAGGAAATCATGGGCCTATTGGGCATAATTTTCCCAGGTGCCTGCCTCATGGATCATGAGGAATATCGTGTGTCTGACTCACTACCTGTCTTGTTATGCTCTTGGCGTAGCATAAGCTGCTTCCTTGATGTGCACTCTGACAAAGGAAGGTTCGGACGTGGAGATAACTTCAACACGTTTATTAAACTATTAACAATTCTCCTACTCGGATTCGCCTCTACTGTTCATCCTTCAATAGCTACTCAGACTGACGAACCAGTCTGCTACAATTCACGTGGTGGGTGTGATGTTCAATCAACCCTGTGTCTGTACTCACTGAGTGTCTCCACTGGAAAGAGGAAGATCATGTGTGCTGTGTCCTTTATATATGGGTTGGTGTAATGCCCCACTGTGGTAATGTCACCTCTGTGTGTATCGTGAATGCCCATTGGTCATGTCCTATCTTACTGACCTACTGGTTGAGTGTCTGTGTGTCATGTCTCTGGTGCTCCCTCTAGTGTCTAGCTAGACTACATGTACTTACATTAACCCCATGTGTATCGACAGTGATGCATATCACCACACTACCCACCTGTCCTGGGACATGTCCTTCAGGTTCATCCTGTTTCTCAATGTCACTACTCAGTAATCAGCAGGTCAAAAGGCCACAGGCTCTGCTAACTATATGGAGGGACAGGAGCTGCACTTCACGGAATTTGAATATGGGAAGAAAGTAACAATTCAAGAAAAGAGGTTGTGAGCCTTGAGTTGGCCACAATTACTGAAGTTCTTTCTTAGTCGTCAAATGATACTTACGTTGGAATAAGTGCCAAGTATTTCCTCCAGGCTTTCTGGAACACTCACCAAATGTTGTGCTATCCTTGGTGAGAATGCAGAAAATCACTATGAATTTATATAATGATACCATTGCTAATTTTATTAACACCTCGAAGGAAAAGTATCAGTCACACTGAAGAGGAGCCCAACACATTAACACTTAGTTTGGAATGCGAGAATATCTCAGTTGCATACAAGCATTAAGATAAAATTTCCCTCACTACACCAACCACGCCTCCCCCCACCCCACCCCCACCAGTCATGGGGACATAGGCCAGCATTTAGTGGCCATCCCTAATTTCTCTTGAGAAGTTGCCTACTTGAACTGCTTCAATCAATGTGGTGTAGGTACACCTACAGTGCTGTTAGGCAGGATTCCAGGATTTTGATCCAGCGACAGTGAAGGAACACCGATATATTTCCAAATCAGGATGGGCGAGTGGCATGGAGTGAAACTCCAAATTCAAGAACTTGCATTTATATGGCACCTTGCACAACCTCAGGACATCCAGAAGCATTTTACAGTCAGTGAAGTATTTTCAAAGTGGGGTCATGTTGAAGTGTAAGAAGGAAACCTACTGTGCTGAATGTTTCCCGAGGTTAAGTTTTAAAAAAAATTCATTGTGTGTTGACATCAAAGGCAAGGCTGGCATTTATTTTTCATCCCCAACTGCTCTTGAGAAGATGCGTGGTGAGATATCAAATATATGTGAGAGGCTTGCTGGGCCATTTCAGATTGCAGTTAAGATAACCAACTACATTGCTGTGGATCTGAAGTCACACATAGGCCAGAGCAAGTAAGGATGGCTAATCAAGGACA
Source organism: Scyliorhinus canicula (assembly GCF_902713615.1). Lineage (NCBI taxonomy): Eukaryota > Metazoa > Chordata > Chondrichthyes > Carcharhiniformes > Scyliorhinidae > Scyliorhinus > Scyliorhinus canicula. The sequence goes on along the minus strand of NC_052158.1, from coordinate 148,804,038 downwards.
GCACGGTAGCACAGTGGTTAGCACTGCTGCCTCACAACTCCAGGGTCCCGGGTTCAAATCCAGCCTTGGGCGCATGTCTGTGTGGAATCTGCACATTCTCCCCCTGTCTGCGCGGGTTTTCCCCGGGTGCTCCGCTTTCTTCCCAGAGTCCAAAGGTGTGCAGGTTAGGTGGATTGGCGATGATAAATTGCCCCTTAGTGTCAAAAAGGTTAGGTGGTAAGGGGCAGCACGGTGGCACAGTGGTTAGCATTGCTGCCAACGGCGCTGAGGTCTCAGGTTCGGATCCCGGCTCTGGGTCACTGTCCTGGTGGAGTTTGCACATTCTCCCCGTGTCTGCGTGGGTTTCACCCCCACAACCCAAAGATGTGCCGGGTAGGTGGATTGGCCATGCTAAATTGCCCCTTAATTGGAAAAAATAATTGGGTACTCTAAATTTATTTTTAAAAAAGATTAGGTGGGGTTATGGGGATAGGGTGGAGGTGTGGGCTTTAGTAGGGTGCTCTTTCCAAGGGCTGGTGCAGATTTTATGGGCCGAATGGCCTCCTTCTGCACTGTAGGGATTCTATGATTCTCTGATTTTCCTTACCTGTAAGGGGCAATCATGGAATCATATCTGGCCCATCAGGTCTGCATCCTACCTAGGCCCAATCCGCTGCCCTATCCCCATAACCTCACCTAACCTTTTGGACACTAAGGGGCAATTTAGCATGGCCAATCCAACTAAACTACACATCTTTGGACTGTGGGAGGAAACCGGAGCACCCAAAGGAAGTCCATGCAGAGACATGGGGAGAATGTGCAAACTCCACACAGACAGTCACCCAAGGTTGGAATCGAACCCGGGCCCCTCGCGCTGTGAGGCTTCAGGGCTAACCACTGTGCCACCTGCTGCCCAATCAGGAACAACATGAGTTTTTGCAACAAAATGGTGCTGATACCAGCTCTTTAATTCCAGATTACTTAATGAATTGGATCAAAACTCTCAAAACTCATGTCACTGGATGTCTAGGCCTCTGAATTACTAGCCCAGTAACACAACCGCTTTGCTATTGTATCCTGCAGGTACCAAGAGTGTTTCCTGGGCCACTGTTCTATCGACCACCACGTGTGCTGGCACTGACCAAAATTGTCGATTGGGTTCCATTTGCATGATTGGGACCTAATTTGCATATTGGAACACGACCCTGTCAGTGTGAGATGTGTGTCCCACTTACTGTGGCTTACAAGGCAGGCCAGCAGCACGGGTTCGATTCCCGTAACAGCCTCCCCGAACAGGCGCCGGAATGTGGCGACTAGGGGCTTTTCACAGTACCTTCATTGAAGCCTACTCGTGACAATAAACGATTTTCATTTCATTTCATTTCTGTGCCCTCTAAACGACAGGTTAATGTCAGGATGCAATGGAAGGCAGCAGAATTGTGAAGGACAAACTATTCCCCTTATTTTAGCTTCCCACCAACCCCCCACACTAACCACCCCACCCCTCACCTCTCTAACCCCACCCTCCCATAACCCCAACTCTACCCCCACTCCCCCACACCGCTCCAGCCCCACCCCCAAGTTTCCGGTAGGTGGAGGGAGATAAAAATTAATTCCAAATAGAGAAAAAGAAAGAGGTGGACGGTCATTGCGAAGTGATTTCAGTGCCAATGGCCTCATGCTGCCATCACCACAGACCCAGGAATGACTGAACTTCTTATCACTGTAAAACATAGCGAGGCATTTTTGAAACACAAGCTTTAAAACTATCACGGGGCGGTTCTTCTCAATCAACCCTCCACCCAAAGCTGCATGACTAATTCAGCACAGTTGCGAGGATGATACTGGAAGGCTCGGCCCTGCCTATCAGAGGGCCGTGCACTTTGAAACAAGAACCACATCGATGCAGGAATATGAGCCACCCACTGGTCAGCAGCAAAAAATAAATAGTGGCACGTGTCAGGAGAAGCAGTCTGTCAGACTCAATTGCTCAACCTACTCCTGTCGCACTTGGCCGCCTCTGTCTGAAAGGCAGGGCGATTGCAAAGTTCCATTCTCTACTAGAACTCATCACCGCACTCAGTAAAGCTTGTGGTTTTAAGAAGGAAGAAACAGGAGAAGGAGGCAAATGTTTCCTCTGCACACACTCGCAGGGTGTCAGTGGAAGTAAATGGAGTGATATGGCCTGGAAAGAGCTTTGAGCAAGGCCCACCTGTCGGGCGGGAGTTTCCAGCCCGCCTGCCACCGAGGTAGTCCAGTCCCGTCGGGCGTCAATGGCAGTCAGCGTGGTTTGGTTACGGGTAACAACGAGGGTCGATGAGGGGAATGTGTTTGACATCGTCTACATGGATTTTAGCAAGACTTTAGCAAGGTCCCACATGGCTGACTGGTCAGAACGGTAAAAGCCATCAAGGACAGGTGGCAAGTTGGATCCAAAAGTGGCCCAGTGGCAGGAAGCAAAGGGTGATGGTCGATGGATGCTTTTTGTCACTGGAAGGTTGTTTCCGCTGAGGTTCCGCAGGGCTCAATAATGAGGCCTTGGCTTTCCGCGGTATTGATTAATGATCGAGGGTGAGATTCTCTGGCCTCCCCATGGCTTGTTTCTCGGTGGCGGGAGGCACCCCGCCATTGGCCACTGGCAGCATCATATGGGCCAGTTCCTGCCAATGGGATTTCCCATTGAATCCACCCCACAGCACTGGGAAACCCCGGGGTGGGTGTGTGCTGTCAGCAGGATTGGAAGATCCCGCTGGTGTAAACAGCCATCAGACCGTGCCCCTACTGGGGCTGGTTTAGCACAGTGGGCCAAACAGCTGGATTGTAATGCAGAACAAGGCCAGCAGCACGGGTTCAATTCCCGCACCAGCCTCCCTGAACAGGCGGCGGAAGGTGGCGACGAGGGGCTTTTCACAGTAACTTCATTAAAGCTTACTTGTGACAATAAGCGATTATTAATATAAATCAAAATGTAGGAGGTTCAGTTAAAAGGTTTTTCGATACAAAAATTGTCCCTGCCTTTGACAGTGATGAAGAAAGCTGGAGACTGCAGGAAGATAGCAACGGATTGGTCAGATGGGCAGAAAAATGGATAATGCAGCTTGACGGGAATTGGAATTTGCCTTGGGGCCCCAAAGGCTTTGAGTTCCCCCCCATCAACCTTAAACTGTCCGTTTATGCTGCTTGTTGTAAGCGAAGTAATGAAGTCAGTGAATGAGAGCAACCTTGGAAGGGTTTACTCCTCCCAAAAATGGAAATTGGCAAATAATGCTGAACAAAGAACAAAGAACAAAGAGAAGTACAGCGCAGGAACAGGTCCTTCGTCCCTCCAAGTCTGTGCCGAACATGCTGCCCGTCTAAACTAAAATCTTCTACTCTTCCTGAGTCCATATTCCTCTATTCCCATCCTATTCATGTATTTGTCAAGATGCCCCTTAAATGTCACTATCGTCCCTGCTTCCACCACCTCCTCCGGCAGCGAGTTCCAGGCACCCACTACCTTCTGGGTAAAAAACTTGCCTCGTACATCTCCTCTAAACATTGCCCCTCGCACCGTAAACCTATGCCCCCTAGTAATTGACCCCTCTACCCTGGGAAAAAGTCTCTGACTGTCCACTCTGTATATGCCCCTCATAATTTGGTAGACCTCTATCAGGTCGCCCCTCAACCTCCATCGTTCCAGTGAGAACAAACCGAGTTTATTCAACCTCTCCTCAAGTTAATGCCCTCCATACCAGGCAACAACCTGGTAAATCTCTTCTGCACCCTCTCTAAAGCCTCCACATCCTTCTGGTAGTGTGGCGACCAGAATTGAACACTTTACTCCCAAGTGTAGCCTAACTACGGTTCTATACAGCTGCAACATGACTTGTCAAGTTTTATACTCAATGTCCCAATCAATGAAGGCAAGCATGCCATGTGCCTTCTTGACTACCTTCTCCACCTGTGTTGCCCCTTTCAGTGACCTGTGGACCTGTGCACCTAGATCTCTCTGAATGCCCCCAAAAATCGGAATGGTAATCAGAATTAGGATGATTGAGGGTAACGGCTGTGGGCCCACTCCAGGTTGAGATATGCACTGGCCTCCACCAACACTGGGAATACATTTGACAGATTGCTATGGTTGGTCACTGCACAAGATAATATGGGCCCACATGATGTCTTTTAGGCTCGCCTTGAAAGCCAGTCTTGGGAATCAGCCTCAGCTTGCTGTGCGCCAAATATCAGCTACTTGCATCTCGAAGCCCAGATGACCATGGTCTGCTTTCCCCTTTGAGGCGGAGAGCTGACTGGTGGTGATTTAATCTGAGGGTCACCACACCTCAGGTGAGGGGCAAGGTTGAGTAGGCGGGGCCTTCATGAATGACCTTGTATACATATATAGTGCCTCTACATGGTAGAAAACGCAGATTGCAAAAATCATTGTCGCACAAAGTTTGACACTGAACCACATAAGGAGGTATCAGGACTACTGGCCAAAAGCTTGGTCAAAGATGTAGATTTTAAGGAGCCTCTTAAAGAACGAGAGGGAATCTGGAAGGGAGAACTTTGAGGGGTCCAGGGAAAAATTCAGGCCTAGTTTGTCAATGGTGGAGCAGTTAAAATCGAGGCTGCGCAAGACGCTAGACTTGGAGAAGTGTAGAAACCTCGTGGGGGGGGGGGGGGGGGGGGCGGTTTCTACGGCTGCTGGGGGTTGACAGGGGTGGGTAAGAATGAGACCATGGAGGGATTTGACCCCAAGGATGAGAATTCAAAAATAAACTTTCCAGCCCTGTTTTAACCCCGTGGTTTGGTGGAAAGTGATTAGCTGATTTTTACTTTGCTCTGGGACAGATATGTTGCTGCCAATTGCAACACCGCTCCTGCAGTTGCCAGCAGCTAATTTAGCACAGATTGAGAGGGATCTAGCACCTGACAGATTGACATGACCCAGGAGCACACTGACTCTGAAGGCAGTTAGATAAATAGCACCGTGATATGAACTTGCTCTCGTGAGAGGGAAGAAAAGAAGGACTTTCCGGGAAGCATCTTCAGAATATTGGGATGCACACAAACATATTACAACCGAAGCTTAAGCTTTTATCAGAAATGTAGCATCCAGTTTCGTCCCCAGATTACAACGAGAGAATGGCCAGAAAATCCATTTTCATTGAGTATGGTTGAAGGATAAATAGTGGCCTGGTCTGGACTGGCCTATTCTCCTTCAAAATAGTGCCAGAAAATCTTTCGTAGGGGATCATGTGGTGCAATGGGTAGCGTCCCTGTCTCTGAGCCAGCAATTCTGGATTTGGCTCCCATTTTGGGAATTGTTGGCTATGGATTTTGCCTTCATAACATGGCCAAGCAGGTTGATTATTAACCTGTAACTCCTTCAGCCATGCCTATAGCTGGCAGACCCCTGGTCAGATATGTTTGATACGGACTGGCACTCCTTCATATTATAGCCCCTGGCTAGCGACATGTTCCAGCAAACAGTAAGAGGTCTGACACCAGATTAAAGTCCAACAGGTTTATTTGGAATCACTAGCTTTCGGAGCGTAGCTCCTTCATTAGGTGAGTCCTGATGAAGGAGCTACCCTCCGAAAGCTAGTGATTCCAAATAAACCTGTTGGACTTCAACCTGGAGTTGTAAGACTTCTTACTGTGCCCGCCCTAGTCCAACGCCAGCATCGCCACATCATGTTCCAGGGAAAGCAAAAAAAACCCCAGACATAAACAGGTGCTTTGTTTGGCAAAAGGGACGTGGGAAGTCTTCTCAGTTTAATCCCTTTTGTCTAACAGGGACCTCCATCAATAACAAATGTCCACTTCCCCCCATCACTGATGCCCAGTGGCAGCAGTGTGTAGCATCTGTAATGTGCACCGCAGCAACTCACCAAGGCTCCTTCAACAGTACCTTCCAAACCTGTGACCTCTACCACCTAGAAGGGTAAGGGCTGCAGATGCATGGGAACACCACCACCTCCACGTTGAACACCATCCAATTTATCGCCGTTCCTTCACTATCGGTGGGTCAAAATCTGTAACTCGCTACCTAACAGCACTGTGGTAATATCTTCACCACATGGTCCGAAAGAAGACAGCTCTCTACTTCTCTGGGACAATTAGAGATGGACGATATCTGCGAGCCGACATTCTGTAAAATAGAAATTTGTGCATCCACCCGAGAGTGGAGACGGGGCCTTGATTTAACCTCAGACCTGAAAGTCAGAACGTCACCCAATTCAGCACGCCAGCCAGTTATAAAACTGGCAACGCTGCAGGAAATGAGGCAATCGTTTATTGAAGGAATACAACTTCACGGCGTGCAAATTGTGCTCAAATCTCTGGTGTGGGATTGGAAATGCACAAGCTTCTGACTCAGGAGACGAAAGAGCTGCCCACGGTGCACTGGCTGACTATTCAGCAATGAGTAGGAATTGGAGGGTTTGTGCATTGACCATTGCTACAATCAATGATACCACAGGGGCTGGAATTACAGTTAGCATTTTGTAATTCTGTCTTCCCCTTTAGATAGGAATGTGACTCCAGACTTCTGCCCACACACGACTGTTCCTCTTAGTAAACCTTAGTCTTACAGAAATGTGCAGTGCTGTAGATAAAGGAAGCAGTAGTTTATCTGAAGGGATACAGTATGTTCCAGGGGTGCATCAAGATGAGGTTGCAAATGTGCCTTTTAATTATGTAAAAGTGGCCAAACAAATGCAACAATGAACCTTCAAAGGAATGCACATGAACATTCTCTGTGGCAATACAAGAAACACTGTTGTTAACAGCGTAATCCCCCTGTCAGCAGATACGTTTTGACTAAGTTGTAAGGATGTATCTTAAACAGATGAATGACTGCGGAATTTCCCAACGGGTAAATATGTTTTCAGTGACTTGTACAGTTGTGGAAGTTTCAAGCTTTTATCATAGATTATCATAGAATTTACAGCACAGAAGAAGGCCATTCGGTCCATCGAGTCTGTACCGGCTCTTGGAAAGAGCACCCTACCCAAGGTCAACACCTCCACCCTATCCCCATAACCCAGTAACCCCACACAACACTAAGGGCAATTATGGACACTAAGGGTAATTTAACATGGACAATCCACCTAACCTGCACATCTTTGGACTGTGGGAGATAACCGGAGCATCCGGAGGAAACCCACGCACACACGGGGAGGACGTGCAGACTCCGCACAGACAGTGACCCAAGCTGGAATCGAACCTGGGACCCTGGAGCTGTGAAGCAATTGTGCCATCCACAATGCTACCGTGCTGTAAGCACGGCAGGCAAACGAAGCAAGGGGCATGATAGCCGGAAGCGGCATAGTTACACTACTGTAGCACACCCCCTACCATCCCCGCCATTTTGATAGGTACACGGGGATCCTTCAGTACCCTTGCCTCCATTGTTAGGTGCTCCTGGGAGCCTTTGAGAGAAGTGGCGTAAATGTTTTCCTCGGACACCATACCAAGTTGCATTAGAAATATTTCAAATGCATTCTCTCGTGAAAATTCACACGCCCCTCCTCGGATGAAAGCTGGATCAAGCACATCTGTGATGCCTTCCCTCTTGGAAGATAGGGAAAAAAGAGGGAGGGTCATTTGGTTCACCAGGCCCCTCCTTCCTGCACTTATGGTCGATTCCATCTTGGGCGGAGCAGACTCGATGGGTTAAATGGCCTATGTCTGCTCCTGGGCCTTCTGGTCAATTAAGTTAAACCTATTGCATGTCCATTTTGCCAACGTCAAGTTGCACCCATGTACCCATCCAATCTCCTAACATAAAATTGGCATAAATGAACACTTGAGGCCCAAGGAAAGGCTGAACACACACCCGTACATGGGGCCCGCCCATTGACATATTCTCAACTGTTACGTAGACCTGTCACATGATTTCTGAATGAAATGCAATTGCAGCATAACCCAAAGACCTGCAAGGTTATAGGAACAAATGCAGGGAAGTGGGATTAATTTGATTGTTCTTTGTAAAGACCAGTGGAGGCACACTGGTCTCCTTCTGTGCTGTGCATCTCTGATTGCGTTCAACTTCCTTGTGAAGCATGATTTTCATTTAATATTCATCAAGTGAGGCTATATAATATTGATCCACTTTTGCTTTGGATCAAAGCCCAATTGTGAAAAGTTGCTTGTTAACCGAAGAAGCAGAATAATTACAATAGAAGTTCCTAAAGCATAGAGGATAAATTGGCACACCGGTAGCCATCTTGTGACAAAGTTTAGAGGAGTTTTGTCGCAACCGAAAACAAGATTTTATTTTTGTTTTGTTTTCAGTGCTGTTTTATTATCAGTGATTTCTTATGTTAGCAACTCCTAAACATAATTTGTGGTTATAGAGGTGGGCAAACGTTAACATTTCTTCATGTCACCTGGGTATAAAACTGGCATTACGGATTGACCACCTAATATAAAGCCACCCGATTTTCATTTTGATTTTCGCAGCAACTTGAAAATACACCCGAATGCGTTTGACACCCCTCCAAGTACAAGGGTTTAAATTGAGAGGACAGCTTGCATTAAGTTAGCTTGTATTCTTATGAGTATTGGTGACTGAGGGGTGATTGCATTTAGATGTCTGAACCAATAAAATAATTTGATAGGCTAGATACAGAGAATGTACTTCCTCTGAAGGAGGAATCTGGAATAAGAAGAACATTGGGCAGGATTTTATTCTCTCTTCCAACCTCTTCCATTGGGCAGAAGATACAAAAGGCTGAGAACACGCACTAACAGATTCAAAAACAGCTTCTTCCCCGCTGTTACCAGAGTCCTAAATGACCTTCTTATGGACTGAACTGATCTCTCCACGCATCTTCTCTACTGAGTCGAACTATACTCCGTACGCTCACCTGATGTCTTATGTATTTGCATTGCGTATCTATCGTTTGTCCTATATTTTTTTAATGTCTGGTACAATCTGTCTGGACTGTGCGCAGAATAATACTTTTCACTGCACCTCAGTACACGTGACAATAAACCCAAATCCAATCCACCCTTCCGGGAACAAGAAATTCCCACCCGAGGTCGACGTCCGATTGAATGGCCCATCATCTTGTCCTGGGACCGGAATATTTACCCCACAATCTCAAAACCAGAGCTTGTTGCAAATCAGGAGATATATTTTCACATGGAGGATAAGGGAAAGCTGGACACCAGAGGGTTGTGAACACTGGGAGCTTTCAAGAACTGAGACTGATTTTTATTTGATAAGGAATTTCAAAGGGCGGATAAATGGAGTTTAGGTGCGGGCACGTCATTACCGAATTGAACTGAGGAGCAGGCTCGAGGGGCTAAACGACCATTTCCTTTTCCGACATTTCAATGGTACTTTGTGGTTTTAGCTGAGGGGTACTAAAGTCATTTGGTAAATGAGTGAATGAGCAAATCGTCTAGTGTCACTTACAGCCACTTCTGGACCCCAAAAGGAAGAAGTGGAAATAAAAGGCAATAGACAAGTGCACGATTTCACCAGTATCAGGTTACCATAGCAACCTCAAGATTAAGAGCCATGCATCGAGCAATTTAACTGGTATTTTCCAATAAATGGGCATTGTTTATGGACTCAGGTAATGCGTGAGACATGCTGGAAAATGTAGTTGTTACAAAGAATGAAGGACTACAGCAAGCTGGAGAAAAGTGCTGGAAAGTTCTGCAAAATTGCAACAATGTACACTTTGAACAGACAACTGAATGTTAAAGCTTCTCCTCTCGTTCCTTCTGTTTCAAGCTGGGACATCAGACCACAATCCATTTCACCCCTGTGGCTCCAAAGGTAATCAAACGGGGAGGACGACACTTACCTATCCTTCCTGCTCCTTAACTATAATCCAATAATTCCTGCCGTATAATGCTCATTTGTCGATGTAAGGACAAGAATTATGTTTTTTTTTGTGGGGGGAATACCTTACACCAAACTCTATTTCCCCTACCCCACTGTATCCGCTGATGAAGGCCCTGACACCACAATTGCCAAAGAGAGAAGAACTTGCCTTCTTATCGTGCCTTTCATGACTTCAGGATGTCACAAAATAAACGTTTTACAGTCAGGTAAACCCTTTTGTAGCGTAGTTGCTGTTGCAGGAAACACAGCAGTCAATGTGTGCACAGCAGGATCCCACAAACAGCAATGTGACAATAATCAGCCAATCCGCTTTTTGTTTTGGCGATGTTGGCCGAGGGATAAACATCGGCTGGGGCACCGGGGCTGACCCGCCGCCTCTTCTTCGCAATAGCGCGATGCAATCTTTTGTGTCTGCCTGATGTGGTAATATGCCTGTAGGTAATATGACATGTTTACGGCAGTGTGACCTCCCACCAGCAGGTGGCCATCTATTCAGCAGGGTGACTTCCTGGCATCCGATATAAGTCAGATGACTTCCGGCTACCAGCAGAAGGTTGTAAGGAGTACATGAGGACAGTCGTGCATAAGGGCAGTTCCAGGAGAGTCTAATTGTAACTCGATGATGACTTGTTCTGTATCTGATCGTTAGTTTATCACGTGTGCATTAATAAATCCTAGTTCTGGCTAAGTCACCAGCAGTTCTGTAGGTTCATTGCGAGACAAGAACATGAAACACAACACCAGAAAGGGCAGACGAGACCTTGGTTTAATGACTCATTGAAAAGGGAGCACATGCAGCAGTGCAGCACTCCCTGAGTATTACCCGAGGAGTGTCAGCTTTCATTCAACCAAAACCAGCAACTTCAAGAGAGAAGGAGTTGGGAAAGGATCTTTTGAGAGGGAACTAAACACTCTGGTGTATTGGAGACAGGACCAGCCTTTGAAACAATCCATTCAGCCAACAGATACTGCTCTCATGTGACATTCCATCAACTTCATAGCAACTTTGCAATAAGTTAGAGGCACTTTTACCCTCTCTGTTCATCTTCCCCCGTGCAGTTTGGGATTTATTTATTTAGGATTGATATTTATCAAGGAAAATAGTTGGAAGGCTCAGACATAGATTGTGGAACCACAAGGGATGGGCACAAGGAACTCGCATTTTTCCTCTTTCCACTTTGGCTAATGTCGTATCAGCAGTGGGTGACCCATAAGAACATAGGAGATAGGAGCAGAATTAGGCCATTCGGCCCATTGGGCCTGCTCCGCCATTCGATCATGGCTGATATGTTCCATGAGATAAAGGATCAGTTTTCTCTTGGTGCTGGCTTGGAGGAGGAACGTCAGTTAGGGACCATGAAAATTCACAGCTCCTCTTCCTCATATCAGCTAATTGCCAGATACACACTGACTCACCATAATGCACGGACTATATGCTTGAACCTTAAATCCACATCCATATGCATTTGAGGCAAGGAGGTAAGCAGGTGAGCTGCGCTGGTGCCACTGTCTAAATGAAGCCAAGCTGAGGTTTTGGTAACGGGACATCCAAGGTTTAGGAGCGGATTCCGCTGGCTTCCAACTGTTTAAAAAAAACCCTTGGATTTTAAATAGAACCTTTCTCAGGATGTATTAACACAAGTCACAGCTGGTGAGATCCTTTTGAAGTACAGTCATTGTTGTAATATTGGAAGCACGCCAACCTGGGTTTGTCTACAACTGGCTCCCGCATGTATCAATGAGATGCTGCAGACATCAGCATGTAAGGTGACCTTTAAAGTCTCGGAAAATCCCGGCAACAAAACGGAGGTAGACGTTGATGCTGAGTTTAAAGGTGAACCGCTACTGTGGGTATGGTTGACCGCCATTTTGAAATGCCATCAGCATCCGGCTCAGACGGTGGGCATGTCCTAAACTTCATGCACCATCGCAAAACCGGCAGGGCGGCACAGTGGTTAGCAGTGCTGCCTCATACCGCCAGGGACCCGGATTCGATTCTGGCCTCGGGCGACTATCTGTGTGGAGTTAGCATGTTCTCCCTTTGTCTGCTAGTGTTTCCTCCGGGTGCTCCGGTTTCCTCCCATAATCCAAAGATGTGCTGTAATGTGTATTGGCCATGTAAAAAAATTTTAAAAAAAATTTTTTAAACAATAAATTTAGAGTACCCAATTATTTTTTCCAATTAAGGGGCAATTTAGTGCGGCCAATCTACCTACCCTGCACATCTTTGGGTTGTGGGGGTGAAACCCACGCAGACACGGGGAGAATGTGCAAACTCCACACTGACAGTGGCCCGGGGCCGGGATTCGAACCCGGTTCCTCAGCGCCGTTGGCAGCAATGCTAATCATTGTGCCACCGTGCTGCCCCTAGGCCATGTTAAAATTGACCCTTAGAGTCGAAGGGTTATTTGGGGTTGCAGGGTTAGGGCGGGGGAGTGGGCCTGGGTAGGGAGACTCGATGGGCCGAATGGCCTCCTTCTGTCCACTAGGGTTCTGCGATTCTATGAAAACAGCCCGCATTGTCTGATTGATTCCTTGTGCTCAGTTATAAGGCACTGGTAAGTGAAAAATCTATCTGTGGGGTGAGATATGGAGGCTGTCCATTAATGTGAGTATAGCCTGTCATGGCCGTCAAGGAGGGTTAACTTAAATGCCAAGTAGGTGTTAAAAAAATGCCTTTTAAGGGCGGCACGTGGCGTAGTGGTTAGCACTGCAGCCTACAGCGCTGAGGAACCGGGTTCGAATCCCGGCTCTGGGTCGCTGTCCGTGTGGAGTTGGCACATTCTCCCCGTGTCTGCATGGGTTTCGCCCCCACAACCCAAAGATGTGCAGGCTAGGTGGATTGGCCACACTAAATTGCCCCTTAATTGGAAAAAAATAATTGGGCATTCTAAATTTATTTTTTAAAATGCATTTAGGAAGCAGAAAACTGAGGTTGTCATGCATGTCAGATCGGCTTATACACAGTGACATATGGTAATTTACATTCCCCCCTCCACTGATGATGGTTACAGGGTAAATGTTGACAAGGACTCTGTGTAGAACTCCCCTCCTTTTCTTTGAAATCGAACCATTGGATCTTCTTTTGGGCAGTCGGTACCTCAGTTTAACACAGCATCTCAAGGACAGCGGGCAAAATTCTCCCAAAGGGAGACAAAGTGCCGACGACGGACTGAAACCCGGAGTGTTTCACTCCGGCGTCGGAGACCGCTCCTCGCCCCCTATTCCCCCCCCCCCCCCCCCCCCCCCCCCCGGGAGGGTTAGGAGCGGCGGCGCATCAGTCTCGCGCACCGGGCCTTGACGCTTACGTCAAAGCGGGGCGGCCTGAATGACGCGGCCAGCGGCGCCTAAATGACATCACCCATGCATGCGCAGGTTGGCCGGCGCCAACCCGCGGATGCGCGGTTGCCGTCTTCCCCTCCGCTGCCCCGCAAGACATGGCGGATTGATCTTGCGGGGCGGCGGAGGGAAAAGAGTGCGTCTTTCAGAGACGCTGGCCCGACGATCGGTGGGCACTGATCACGGGCCAAACCCCTCCTGAGCACGCCCCGGTGCTCGATCCTCCCTCTGCCCCCCACAGGCCCCACACGCAGCGGTCGCGCGATGTTTACGCCGGCAGCAACCAGGTGTAGTTGGCGCCGGCGTGAACCGGTCGGATTCAGCAGACCGCTCGGCCCATCGGGGCCAGAGAATCGCCGGTCGTCGTTAGAAACGGCGAGCGGCGATTCTCCGTGCGGCCTGTCGCAAAACGCGACACACCGTTTTGGGGGGGGGTGGGAGAATCGCGTGGGGGTGCCAGAGCGGCGTGGCTTGATTCCCCCGGCACTCCCGCGATTCTCCCACCCGGCGTGGGGTCGGAGAATCGTGCCCAGCATGTCTGTCAGTGCAGCACTCTGTTCGCACTACCAACCGAGATTAAGTGCTAAAATCTCTGGAGCGGTATGTTGAACCAACAACGACCTTCTGTCTCAGACTAGTGTGCTACCACCAGGCCGGGGCTGACACCATCCTCCGGTGGTGGGAAGAGAATAATGAGAGTTGGAGCGATTTTTCTCTTTAGCTTTTGGAGTACTCCGAAAATAAATGAAAGGATGTAATTCAAAGAAATTCAAGGGAATTAGAAAAGAAAACACGAATCTGAAACATAATCACAAAATTCTAGAAATGTGGAACAGTTCAGAGGAAGATGGGTCAACATTCAATGTGCAACTGTTCATCAGAACGGGTAGAGTTCGACTAGGAAAGTCCCTTCATAATAGGTCACAACTATGAGATCAAGGTCCAATCTGCCAACTACTTTCACAAAGAGATCGCTAATGGCTATAATAGGCTGTTAGATTTTAAAATGCTGGAGAGTGCTTCAAAGAGCTGGGTACTTTCACAGGACGTCACTGCCTGGTTACTAATGTGAACGGGATGCTTCGATGGGACCACGTGACGTGCAGCACAAGGTTAATTCATAAATAATTTATCCTGACATTAAAAAGCCCCTAAAAATTCAAGAAGCATTCTTAACTAGTCCGCCAACGAATGGAAATGTTGGACCTTCTCTGGCAGATGTCCAGTCAATCTTGTTTCGAACAGGTTAGCATCACAGATTCTTACTGCGCTGAAGGAGGCCATTTGGCCCATCCAGCTCATGAGGTTGTTTGAAAGAGCTACTCATTTAGTCCCATTCGCCTGTTCTTCTTTTACTCCCAATTTCCACATTTGTTCCCTTTTACAGTATTCATTCAATTCCCTTTTGAAAGTTATTATTGAATCAGGCAGGACGTTCCAGATCACAACAACTCGCTGTGTTAAAATAAATTCTCCTCATCCCCACTCAGCTCTTCACCTCTCTGTACTATGTTGCTCCTTGAGTCATAGATGATAAAGTCACTGAATAAATCTGGGCTAAAAATATCCACTAAATACGAATCTGAGATGGTGGAAAGAAACCCGACTTCCCATTACACGAGATTAGAAACATTGCTTATCCCTCTGGTTAAGCTCTAGACTTATTCATTATTCTACCTAGGATAGCCTGCTCGTCAGGGATCTTTTTGAAGTACATTCAACTCCTGTCGTTCGTGACCCGCTCTGTCGGGATCTTGTTTTACCCAGGCAAATGTAGTTGTACACGGAATCGCGGTTCATGGCCCCAAAACCTCACTCGTCCATGATGTTCAAAATGTCGACCTCCCATCTTTCCCACAAAGTTCTCACAGAGAAAGTGCTGACTCTACGCACGGGCAGGTCTGTTGTTCGCGATTTCGCGTTTCATGAGAATTGGCAGGAATGTTGCCCCCATGAATGGCAGCAGTTGACTGCGTATTGTTTCTCAGGATGTGGTGGGCATTCGTTTTGTTGCCTGTCCCTAACTGTCCCTTGAGATGGTGGTGGTGAGCTACCTTCTTGCGCTGCTGCAGACTATGAGGTGGAGGTACACACGCAATGTGGTCAGCAAGAGAATTTCAGGATTTTGATCCAGCAACAGTACAGGAATGATGCTCCAGTTCCAAGTCAGGAAGGAACGGGGTTTAGAGGGGAACTTGCAGGCGGTGATGTTCCCATCCGCCTGCTTCCCTTGATCAAGTGGGTAGCAGTCACTCGTTTGGATGTTGTTGTCTAAGGAGCCTTGGGAGTATCTGCAGTGCATCATTTTATACAGCACGCACTGCTGCCACTATGTGTTAGTGGGGGAGGGAGTTACTGTATATGGGGAGTTATATGGGAGTTACTGTATATGGTGGATGGGGTGCCAATCAAGAGGACTCTTTTACCCTAGATGATGCTGATTTTCTTGGGTGTTGTCGAAGCTGCAGTCATTCAGACAAACAGTGGGTATTCCACCACACACCTGACTTGTACGTCAGAGATGGTGGACAGGATTTAGGGAGCCAAAAGGTGCCTCAGAATTCTCAGTTTCTGACATGCTCTTGAAGCTACAGTATTTATGTAGCTCATTGAGTTCATTTTTTTGGCCAACGGTGACTCCCAGGATGTTGATAATGAGGGATTCAGTGATGGTACAGCCACTGAGGGCCAAGGGGAAATGGTTAGATTCTCTCTTGCTGGCGATTGTCAATGCTTAAATAATATCCCTGCGGAATATTCTGAGAGGATATATTGTGATCGAAATGAGAAGATCGAATGTTGTAACTCAAGGGTTGGCCTTAGCTCCACTTTAAGTGGAAACATAAACCATTACGTTTTACTGAAATCAGCCCTTTCCCTCTGACTTCAGTATCATCAACTTGGGGAATGACATTGTCCAGAAGCTGGCTGGAGCAGTTAGATTAAAACTGAAAGTTGAATTTCTGCAGGGTGGTTTTCCTGAACCCAAACTACTCCAAGAAATCCCTTGGAATCCCAGAGAAACAGTGTAAACAGCGTTTACAGTGTTTCTACACAGTTTCTGGGGATTTTGTCAATCTTCTGCTGATGCTGCTTTTGATGACGGGAAAGCAGGTTCATTGGAGACCCCCCAACCCCCCAAGTCCTCTCCGAACCACCTTCAAGTAAAATTGCCAGCCTGCTATGATGGCATCAGGAATTGAAGATTAATCTCCATCACATGCTGCCCAATAGCCCTGGAGACAAATAATAGAAGCATTGAAAAAAGGTGTTTTAAAAAAAAAATGTATCATCTGTTAAAAATCTTGGAGATGTGATAGACAAAAGGCGGGATTCTTTGGTGTGCCAGCCCCCTTTACTGGTGCGGCGCGCC
This sequence comes from Scyliorhinus canicula, assembly GCF_902713615.1. Classification (NCBI taxonomy): domain Eukaryota; kingdom Metazoa; phylum Chordata; class Chondrichthyes; order Carcharhiniformes; family Scyliorhinidae; genus Scyliorhinus; species Scyliorhinus canicula. The sequence goes on along the minus strand of NC_052158.1, from coordinate 148,787,500 downwards.
CCCATCGAGAGCGGGATTCTCCGTTTCCGCAGCCGGCCAATGGGGTTTCCCATCGTGGCGACCCCACGCCGTCGGGGAGCCCATGGGTGTGGGTGCGCTGCTGGTAGACTGGAGGATTCCACCGACGGAGAATTCCGCTGAAATTATTTCACAAGTCAGAACAAACCCAATTGGGTAGCAATGCACCTCCTCCCAAAGTCAACATCATGCAGAGTTATTCACTGCTCACCTGGATCAGTATAGTGGCCAAGAAACCCAACAATAGCCAAGTCAGACCGGTTTGCATCAATAATGCCTCTGGCACAGGATTCAAAGGTTGCTCCCTCCTTCCTGAAGCCTCTAACACTGACAGGAATCAAAGTAAGATGGGAGCACTATATTGTCTCCTCATTCCCTTCCATGTCATATACATGGGGCGGGATTCTCTGATCCTGAGACTACGTGTTGATGCCGTCGTAAACGCCGTCGCGTTTCACGACGGCATCAACAGGCGCTCAGGGGAAGCGATTCCGAGCCCCTCAGGAGGCCAGCATGGCACTGGAGCGACCCAAGCTGCTCCAGCTGCCGATGCCAGCGTCAAATGGGCGCCGCGGGTCTGCGCATGTACGCTGCGACCGGTGCGAATGCGCACCATGACCGGCACGATTTCACGCATGCGCAGTGGCGTCCTTCCCGCGCTGGCCCTGATGCAATATGATGTAGGGCTACAGGGGCCGGCGCGGAGCAAAAGAGGCCCCCAGCCCGAGACACCGGCCCGCCGATCAGGAGGCCCCAATCACGGGCCAGGCCACAGCGGAGCCCACCCCCCACCAGGGTCGGACCCCCCCCCCCCCCCCCCCCCCCCCACCCACCAGGCCGAATCCGGAAGGATATACGCTGAGGTCCCGCCGGGTAAGACCACACATGGACGGCGACCGAGGGACTTGGATTTTTTTGCGGCCACTCGGCCCATCCCGTACAGAGAATCCGACCGCACTGGCGCCAATGACGGCGATTCTCAGCTCTCCAGAGAATCAGTGGATCGGTGTCGGGGCGGCATCGCGCGATTCGCGCCCGGCCCGCCTATTCTCCTGCCCGGCGTGGGCTGAGAGAATCCCGCCCATGGTTCTAACTCCATCGACTAAGTTTGCTGACAATATGACTACAGTGGGCCAGATCTCGAATAACGACGGGCCAGAATATAGGAGGGAGCATGGTAACATTGTGGATAGCACAATTGCTTCACAGCTCCAGAGTCCCAGGTTCAATTCCGGCTTGGGTCACTGTCTGTGCGGAGTCTGCACATCCTCCCCGTGTGTGCGTGGGTTTCCTCCGGGTGCTCCGGTTTCCTCCCACAGTCCAAAGATGTGCAGGTTAGGTGGATTGGCCATGATAAATTGCCCTTAGTGTCCAAAATTACCCTTAGTATTGGGTGGGGTTACTGTGTTATGGATATAGGGTGGAGGTGTTGACCGTGGGTAGGGTGCTCTTTCCAAGAGCCGGTGCAGACTCGATGGGCCGAATGGCCTACTGCTGCACTGTAAATTCTATGATAATCTATGATGAGATAGAGAACCTAATGGAGTGGTGTAGCGACAACAATCTGTCCCTCAATGCCAGCAAAACTAAAGAGCTGGTCATTGACTTCAGGAAGCAAAGTATTGTACACACCCCTGTCAGCATCAACGGGGCCGAGGTGGAGATGGTTAGCAGCTTCAAATTCCTCGGATTACACATTTCCAAATATCTGTCCTGGTGCACTCACGTCGATGCTTCCACCAAGAAAGCACAACAGCGCCTATACCTCCTCAGGAAACTAAGGACATTCGGCATGTCCACATTAACCCTTACCAACTTTTACAGATGCTCCATAGAAAGCATCCTACCGGGCAGCATCACAGCCTGGTATGGCAACTGCTCGGCCCAGGACCGCAAGAAACTTCAGAGAGTCGTGAATACCGCCCAGTCCATCACACAAACCTGCTTCCCAACCACTGACTCCATCTACACCTCCCGCTACCTGGGGAAAGCGGGCAGCATAATCAAAGACCCCTCCCACCCGGCTTACTCACTCTTCCAGCTTCTTCTATTGGGCAGGAGATACAAAAGTCTGAGAGCACGCCCGAACAGATTCAAAAACAGTTTCTTCCCCACTGTTACCAGCCTCCTAAACGACCCTCTTATGGACTGACCACATTAACACTACACCCCTGTGTGCGTCACCCAATCCCGGTGTTTATGTGGTTACATTCTGTACCTTGTGTTGCCCTATTATGTATTTCTTTTCTTTTCTTTTCATGTACTAAATAATCTGTTGAGCTACTCGCAGAAAAATACTTTTCACTGTACCTCGGTACACGTGACAATAAACAAAAAACTCCAAATACACAGCAACTTGACTTGAACATATACCACTCTGTCCTCTCATCACCACTGGGCCAGTATTCTGGTATTTTCCACCCAGCGCTGCTTTGGGAACACCATCACCACAAAGGCCGGGGTGGCTGACTTCCTCAGGGTGACCGGAGGCAGGTAACAAATGCGACCTTGCTGACCTTGGTCATATCTCGCAAACAGATTCAAAAGAATCTTACTTGGTTATCGGGAGGGAGCAAACCTTCCAGTCTCTTGGTGCTGGCTCAGCTCAGTTGGTAGCTTCTTTGCCTCTGAGTCAGAAGGTTGTGTGTCCACACCCCACACCAGTATTGAGGTGAGCTACTTGCCTGGGAATTCACAGTCTCTGACTTGCTCATGCAGCACAGTAATTATCTGGCTGGTCCAGTTCATTGGGTGGTCAGTGGTCACCCCCGGAACGCAGTGGCGGTAACACCATTGAATGTCAAGGGGAAATACATTCTTTTTTGTTTGGGATGGTCATCGTCTGGCACTTGTGTGGTACGAATGTTACTTGCATCTGTAAATATTGTCAGTGTGGTCCCACAGCACCCCTGCAATCTTACTGTATCTATCTTATTGATACGAGAAGTGGCACCAGTACTTGAAGTTGACATTCCAATGCAGCAGCACCTCAGTACTGAGCGAGTACTATTCAAGGAAGAGTACTGCTTGCCATAACGTCTTGACTAACGAACACTATCTAAAAAATATAAAAGCAGATTACTGCAGGTGCTGGAATCTGAAACAAAAACAGAAAAATAGAACTGGGCGACAGGGTGGCACAGTGGTTAGCACTGCTGCCTCACAGCTCCAGGGACCCAGGTTCAATTCTGGCCTCGGATGACTGTCTGTGTGGAGTTTGCACTTTCTCCTGGTGTCTGCGTGGGTTTCCTCCAGGTGCTCCGGTTTCCTCCCACAGTCCAAAGATTTGCAGGTTAGGTGGATTGGCCACGCGAAAGTTGTCCCGTTGTGTCCAATAGGTTTGCGAAGGGTTATGGGGATAGGGTAGGGGCCTGACCCGAGGAAGGTTGCTCTTTCAGAGGGTCGGTGCCGACTCGATGGGCTGAATGGCCTCCTTCTGCACTGTAATATGGCAATGTCGGCGTTGGACTGGGGTGTGCACAGTAGGAAGTCTTACAACACCAGGTTAAAGTACAACAGGTTTGTTTGGAATCACTATGGTTGACTCACCTGAGGAAGGAGCTGCGCTCTGAAAGCTAGTGAATCCAAACAAACTTGTTGGACTTAAACCTGAAGCGGGATTCTCCCGAAACGGCGTGGCGGGATTTGCGCCACCCTCTGGGGATTCTCCGACCCGGCGGGGGGGTCGGCGAATCCCGCCCCTGATGTTGTAAGAGTTTATATTCTGCACTGTAGGGATTCTATGATTTTATGTAAATGCTGGACAATCTTAGCAGCTCTACCAGCACCTCTGGAGCGGGAACAGATTTACCTGGCCTGGATAGTCATTTGCTTGCGGTTAATGCGGTCTTGCTTTGGATTTGCCTCAATGGCACTTACCTCCGCATTTCAAAGTAATTAATTCCTTATAAATCGCTTTAAGATGTGATAAGGCACTGGGTAAATTTTGCTTCCTTCTCTTGATGCTGCAGACCATGTATCATATTTGCATATTGAGCGATGGGGTATGCACCTGTTTTAGTTGTAAGGAGGCCAAATAAAAGTTGCACAACTTCAAATCGTGATTAAAATCCAAAGAGGAATTCGGGAGAAACTGCTTCGCCCAGAGACTGGTTAGAATGTGGATGAAGGGAAGCATATGAGGGAGGAAGGGAAAGAAGGATATGCTGATAGGATTAGATGAAGGGGGTGGAGGCTTGTTTGGAACATTAACAAAGGCACAGAGCAGTCGGGTTGGATGGCTGCAGTTATATGGTACAAATTCCAAGCAATTTTGCACTTGCTTGTGCAAATTTGCTTTCTTACATGCTACATCACACTGGCCAATGACTACGTTGTTCAAGTGAGCTGGATATAAGAGTACATCCAGATACTGGCTGGAGTCTTATTTTAGAAAGGTTCCAACGATTTGAGTCAGGGCTTCAAAAAGAAACACACATGCACCAAAATCAGTTTCTTTTTCAATACACAAAATCAACGGAAAGTCACACTCTTGAGTAATTTTAAGAATAGCGCGGCCAGTGCAGAAACCACAAGATTTTAATAACATGTTTGCAACTCATGGGTTTGAGAGTATTCAGCAACAACTGAAAACCTCAATCCCACAGAAGATTTCCACGTACAAACAAAAGTCTCATTAAGCAGTGTGCTACCTTTGGCGATGTGGACTATGTATTTCCAGCCCGAGTGCTTATTTGTCGGTGGTGCTCTTACAGTTATTGATTGTGAAAGAGATTTGAATATTTATACGTTTGATGTCTGGTTTCAAAACTGATTAGTTCTTGATTAAGGGAAACACAGAATATAGGCCGAGAAATTGGTCCATGCGGTGTCTGTTTTTCAGGTGTTGTGTAGGCACCCAAGGACAGGAAGCGCTTGCCGGTTTTTGGTTGGATGTATACCAGCCACTATATTGAGTAAGGACAAAGGGGCTATTGCCCACTTGAGGCTCCCACAGTAACTGGTTTGCCTTGAGGGAAATGTGAGTTTCACTAAGGGAAACCAGCACCATGGCACAACTGCACAAAGAGTGTCCGTTATGAACATGGTGCGAGCAGAGAGCACGTCAACGAACCGTCCTGATTTTTGCCAACCCCAGCCACGGATTTCCTGACCCCTGACTGAGCCGCGGTCAAAACTAGCCCGTTCTTGAAGGGAAGTCAATGACGGATTCTGTTAGAGGCTGGACTCTTGACCTTTGCAACTCAGATTCTGGTCAGCGCGCCACAGGAAAGATTTGATTGCGAGGAGAGAGGGCACACAGGTGGTTCGTGAAGATGGATTGGAGAATTTTTGTAATGAGGAAAGATTGGAGAGGATGAGTTGTTTTCTTTGAAATGGAGGAGACTGAGAGAGGGGAGACATCATTGAAGTTTATAAAATGATGAGGGGGTCTAGCATGGCTGGGAAGGTTCAATCCCCCTTTCTTGAGGCACCCATAAGAAGGGGGACATAGATTTCGGGTACGTTAGGAGGTTTAGAGGAGCTTCAAGGGAAAGATTTTCTCCCGGAGGGTGCTGGAAATCTAGAACTCATTGCCCCAATTGCAATGGAGGCAGAACGCCTCACACGATTAAAAACATACTTGGATATGAAGTTGAAGTGCCTACAAAGTGTCTACAAAGAGCTAGGAAGTGGGATTAGGCTGGAGGGCTGCTTGTCGGCTCGATGACCTGAATATCTTCCTTCGGTGCTGCAATCCTTTATGATTCAAATCTTGCTCAATCGACCAGGGTGGAGACCCTGAACCTGGCCCTAATTTGAGACCCTGAGAGTGAGATTGATTTACGATAACTAAAATTGACGACGTGTGCTGGAAAGTTGTACGGGATTTAGGGCGGCACGGTGGTTATCACTGTTGCCTCACAGCCCTCGGGAGCCGGGTTCAATTCCAACCTTGGGTGTCTGTCTGTGTGGAGTTGGCACATTCCCCCCGCTTCTACACAGGTTTCCTCCGGGTGCTCCTGCTTCCGATTGGCCACGCTGAAGCTCTTGCCGATGACTAATTTCACATCCTCTCAGAGCGACCACATGACGGCTTCTGGAAAACTAACCCATTGGAAATAAGCGCGGCCTATTTTTCCCAGGGGCGGGGATTAAGGAATATTTTTGGGAAATTCGGTGCTCTGCAAACTTTGTAATACTTGACTTCTAAAGAATGCTTGCTACCTAATTCTGAAAGTGAAAGTGTGCCATTCATCAGAATATCCAATCCCCCTCGCTGAGTAAAAACACTAAAAGTCAGTTAACTACCAGTCACTTCTTTGCACTCCTCATTTTCAAGAAAATCATCAAACAATAGTAGTTATTTGAAACCTTGCATTGAAATAGCACCTTCCGCTTCCATCCGGCTTCTTATAGGGCTTGACAGCCAATGAGATATTTTTAAGCTGTTGCAATGTTTAAAAAAAACTCTTTTATGAGACGTGGGCGTCGCTGGCTGTGCCAACATTTATTGCCCATACCCTTAAGGGGGCAGTTAAGACTCAACCTCACTGCTGTGGATCTGGAGTCACATGTAGGTCAGATGGCAGATTTCCTTCCCTAAAGGACATCAGTGAACCAGATGGGTTTTTACATCAATAGATAATAGTGGAAATGTAGGAAATTACTATGTAGGAAGCATGGCAAACGGTTTGTGCACAGCAAGCTCCCACAAAGAGCAATGTGGCAATGATCAGATAATCTACTTACATGGGGTTGATTGAGAAATTGGCCAGGACAAAGGGATAACTGCCCTGTTTTGCGTCAGAATAGTGCCTTGGGATCTTTTGCGTCTGTCTGGGAGGCCTCGGTTGAACATGTCACCCAAGACGCAACACATCCAATGGTGCAGCAATCCCTGACTACTACACTGGAGCGTCAACCTTGATTTTTGTGCAAAAGTGATGGAGTCCTGGACCCTCAAACTGAATATGGTTTAAATTACTGCTCCCAATAGGCTCCTTCATGATGCTTTTTTCACATTCTTTGATGGGGTGTTGGTGTCGCTGGCAAGGTCAGCATTTATTGTCCATCCTAATTGTCCTTGAACTGAGTGGCTTGTGAAGCCATTTTTGGAAAGGTACTATTGCCTTCTACAGCATGGCTGACCAGGAAACTCTCCTGCTCTTTACAACCCGCTGACAGGCACATTAGGAGGGTTGGCAGGCTGATAATCAACCTCCTTGACTAAGTTAACAATACACCGTCCATGGTCATCAAGTCCTGAAACGGAACTTCAACACAGAGCTTCTTGTCCAGAGGTAGGGACCCTACCTTCATGGCAACTGTCAGGGAAACTATAAACTGCTCCCACAGTGACTTCTTATCTTTTCCATGACTTATCTTGACCCAAACCATTTCCACTTCTTGCCCTTCAGGACTAAGGTCACCTTTCATTATTGTCCTGTCGTCCTCAATTAACAGACAAGCTTTTTGTTAGCTCTGAAGTCCTGCCACATCCAGTCGTGAATGGTGGTGGGCAATCAAACAACTCACTGGAGGAGGAAGCTCCACAAATATCCCATCCCCAATGATGGGGGAGCCCAGCACATCAGTACAAAAGATAAGGCTGAAGCATTTGCAAGACCTGCAGCCAGATGGGCCCAGTGGATGGTCCACTTTGACCTCCTCCTAAAATGCCCAGCATCACAGACGGCGGTCTTCAACCAATTTGAATCACTGTGGTATTGAATCCATGTGGTATCCATGTGGCATCTATCTGTCTAATAACGTGGAAAATTGCCCAGATATGCCCGCGACACAAAAAGCAGGAATATCCAACGCAGCCAATTACCGTCCCATCGGTTTACTCAAAGTGATGGAAATGGTCGTCAACAGAACTTTCAATCAGCGCTTGCTTAACAATAACCTGCTCATTGACACTCAGTTTGATTCTGTCAGTGTCACTCAGCTCTTGATCTCATTGCAGCTTTGTTTCAAACATGGACAAAAGAGCCAAACTCCAGAGGTGAAGTGAGAGTGATTGCCCTTGACATCAAGGCAGCATTTGACCAAGTTGGGCATCACAGAGCCCTATCGAAACTGGAGTCAACGGGAATCAGGGGGAAAACCCTCTGCTGGTTGGAGTCACACCTGGCACAAAGGAAGATGGTTGTGGTTATTGAAGACCAATCATCTCCTTTGGAAAGTTGCGAAGGCATTGGAGAGAGTGCAATGGTTTCAAAGATGAGTGGCTTCAGTTGTGAAGACAGATTGGAGAAGTTTGGACTGCTTACCTTGGAGAAAAGAAATGTGAGGGGAGATTTGATAGAGGTATTCAAACTTCATTCGGACAGAGTAGATAGGGAGCAACTGTTCCCACTCGTGAAAGGATCGGTAAAGAGAGGACTTAAAGTCATTGTCAAAAGCGGAATGAGAAAAGATATTTTCACACGGCGAGTGGCTAAGGTCTGGAATGTGCTGCCTGAGAGTGTGATGGGGGAGGTCCAATTGAGGTAATTATAAAGGGGATTAGAGGGCTATTAGAAAAGCAACAGTGCGCAGGGTTACTGGTTATATGCTGTGTTTCTATAACCTACCTCTTCACTCACCTGATGAAGGAGCTGCGCTCCAAAAGCTAGTGATTCGAAACAAACCTGTTGGACTTTAACCCGGTGATGTAATAATAATAATAATCACTATTGTCACAAGTAGGCTTCAATGAAGTTACTGTGAAAAGCCCCTAGTCACCACATTCCGGCGCCTGTTCGGGGAAACCGGTATGGGAATTGAACCCACGCTGCTGCCTTGTTCTGCATTACAAGCCAGCTGTTTAGCCCGTAAGATGTCTTACTATGCCCACCCCAATCCAACGCCCGCATCTCCCCATCAGGGTTACTGGGTGAAGGCACAAGTTGAGTTGCTCATTCGGAGAGCTGGTGCAAACACAATGGGCCTCCTTCAGCCCTCTGACAGTTGCATGATTCTACCAAGTATCCTTGAATATGGGCGCGATTCTCCCAAAACGGGAGAAATCGTAAAGCTGGCGTCAAACCCGGGCGGGTTTGACGCCAGCGCGCCTTTTCCCGACCGGGAACCGATTCTGGTCCCCGGTCGGGGCTAGCAGCCCGACGCCGTAGGCCCTGGCATGACGGGCTTAACGAATATCGTTAAGCCCGCTTGCCGGAGTTAGCGCCGGCTGACGCGTCATATGACGTCAGCCGCGCATGCGCGGATGACATCATCGCGTATTTGCGCGAAACCCGCGCATGCGCGGGCTGGGTTGCCCCTCAGCCGCCCCGCGAATGGATACTGCGGGGCGGCGGAAGGAGAAAGAGTGCGCGGGCATCGGGCCCGCTGCCCGCGATCAGTGCCCACCGATCGCGGGCCCATGGCACCCTTGGCACGGCCGTGGTACTGCCGTGCCAATCGGTGCCATGGTTATGAAAAGCGAGTTTGTGACGCCGTTTTTTACGAACGGCCAGACCAGGTGTGTTTGCCGTTCGTAAAAACGGCGTAAAGGGCTAGGACTTCGGCCCATCGAACAGCTGTGAATCGCTGCCGGCCGTAAAAAAAACGGCGGCAGCGATTCGGGTCGGGAGTTGGGCGGGGGGTGGGGGAGAATAGCGGGAGGGCGGGAAAAAATGTCAGGAAGGCCCTCCCGCTATTCTCCGACCCGTCGTGGGGGTCGGAGAATTTCGCCCCCGAGGTTTCAACCTTGGTCACCTTGCAGCCACGTCTCTGTAATGGTTTTCAGGTCATACAAACTTATCTCTATTTGACCTGTGATTGTCCTCTTGACGGACAACTGCCCTGTTACACCCCTCGGCGGAATTTTCACCCCCCCCTCCACCAGCATGTTTTGCTGCGGCCGAGGTGGCCTGTCGTTGGCCGGCAGGGTGATCATCTGTTGTTCGCATCCTCCTCCGCCCCTGGGGAACAGGTGGAAGGGGGATCAGTCAGCAGGATTGGAAGATCCCGGCTGGAAAATCCCACCCGGAATCTTGTACATTGTCTGATATTTAATCAGCAATTAATCAGCCTGCACATTGACGTTGGGTTGGTTTCAATAAATGCTAAAAGTCAGGTGGGTAACGCAGCTTGAGTTGTAAAAGAAAATCAGCAGCAGGGCACTACCTGATCCTTACATCACTTTCCACGGCAGGTTCTATTTATTCCCCGCTGGGTCACTATCTGTGCGGAGTCTGCACGGTCTTCCCCTGTCTGCGTGGGTTTCCTCCGGGTGCTCCGGTCCAAAGTCGTGCAGGTTAGGTGGATTGGCCATGATAAATTGCCCTTAGTGACCAAAAAGGTCAGGAGGGGTTATTGGATTACGGGGATAGGGTGGAAGTGAGGGCTTAAATGGGTCGGTGCAGACTCGATGGGCCGAATGGCCTCCTTCTGCACTGTATGTTCTATGTTTTATGTAAAATTAAAACTCAAAGCGGACAGAAAGAAAAAAGGACAAATACATGGAATTTAACAGCCAATGCTGGAAATGTAAAATATCTGACAGGGGAGAGAAAGGTTGATATTTGAGTCCGCAGGCCCTTTATTCTGTTGAGCTGCCAGTTCTGTCGGTATCTTTCTCACTTCTTCATCAGAAGGTTGTTGTGAGGATCTGAGCTCCAGTTTAGTAACTGGAGCTGGCACTCCAGTACTGAGGGAACGCTTAATTGTCAGAGATGTCCTTCTTGCTGCAAGCATTGCCTCGCTGGAAGTTGAACAGGAAAACGTTCGGATCAGAATCTTAGAGGTTTAATTTAGGTGGACCTTGTTCATGTGAATCTAATTTTCACTTTCAGAAGCTGATCAACTCCGCTACAGGTTTCCAGCCACTGGCTGGGAGAGGTTGAATCTCTGAGCTTCTGTAAGAGTTACAGATTTATTCTATTACATTTGCAAAGTTTCATTTTTCTACACTAAGGCTCAAAATGTGCCCATATTCTTAAAGGGAAATTCCCAACTCCACATCCCTATTTAATACACAACATACAATGTCTAGTTCCTGTTACTACTTCATTTTATGACTTCACCTCTCCAATTAAAATAACATTTTTGACTTGGCAAGAGAAATTCTAAAAATTTATTACATAGAACGCACAGCACAGAAACAGACCATTCAGCCCAGATGCACTGTGCTAGTATTTATGCTCCAGCCGAGCCTCCAATCGTGCCTCTTCAAACCCGAGCCGCATAATCTCTTACTTCTTTCTTCCTCATGTGTTTATTTAGATTTCCCCTGAATCATCTATGTTAGTCAGCTCAACTACTCAATATAGGAGCAAGTTCAGGGCTGAGCTTTCGTGCCTTAATGCGCTCTGCTATTGAGAGCCAGCCAGCGCTCTATCAACATCCATTTCCTGTTGGAGGTGGAGATAAAGCCAACATTTTGACATGGTTGACACAGCTGTATGTATCTTCAGGCCTTTGCTGAAAACTATGCATCATATGGAAATGGTTTTGAGCCAAACATATCTAAGAGGTTTCTTTTGTTGTCAGGCGAGCCATGGGTCCAAAACGCATGATAGGGGCAAAGAAACAGAGATTCTTCTGCCAACAGAGAATCGAGGCTGTGTCGCGCTGGCCTTCCGCCCAGTGTCGATCCCGTTTATGGCCCGCCATGGGCCTCATTACCTGTCGCGATTCCCGATCTTCATGGCAGCAAATGGAGCTTCCCCCCCAGTAGGAATGAAAGCAAGCCAAAAGTTTATGAGGTGTTCAAAAATAGGAAGGATTTCTTTGTAACGAGAATAAGGGGCTGGATACTCCATTCCTGAGACTAAGTGTTGACACTGGGGCAGGATTCATGGACTTTCACAACAGCAAAACTGGCGCTGATCCTGGACTGATTCAGCGACTGTGGAGGGGATAACACTGGCGCCATCGATTGACACAATCGATCCCAATGAAAAGTGATGTGGGGTTCGTCGGGTCCGTGATTGACACTCGGGAGGTTGACAAGCTGCAGCCACATATACACATTGGAATTCACACGTGAACTCATCCCAGCTAACAGAGTTGTGCTGGAACATGCCCGTACAGCTGATGGGTTGGCTGAGGCCAGAGGGCACCTAGGGGGATGGCGTGGGGGGACAGCTTTACAACCCCAAGGCCCAAGGTTCGCAGTGGGGTGTTAGTGGTGTACGCAGCTGCATGACTGCCTTTCCGGCTGCGGGCAATAGTGTTCTGCGCCCGGCCACCCTGACCCCACAGCCCACCTCCTGGCCAGCCCCGCTACTCCCCCCGGCCCTGGCAGAAGGCCCCCAGCCAGTGACACGACTATCAGCAAACAATGGCAATGTTGGACAGTTTCCGTGACCCCTCCCTGTCCCTCAGCAGCCACCACGACGCCGCTTTCAGGACTTTTAAAAGCACGAGTGAACTGCACCGTTGGGAACTCGGCCCATCGGAGGCGATGAATCGCGGAGGCCTTGGAGAATACTCGGTCAGGCCCATTAATTATATGCAAAAGGTGTTTACTGTACGTGTGTTCTGGACCGCATTGACTGTCGAGATGACGGAGAATTGCATTTTGGTGTCAAATTGGCGCCCGCTGCGATTTTGACGTCGGAATCTATTCTCCAGCTAATCACGTTTCCCAATTTCGCCATCAACCAATGGAGAGTCCCACTCATCGGGTAACAACTTCAACTGGTGGGAGGTTTGGAGGAAAGAGGGGAGATGAGGTGATTTGTTTTGATGTCCACAGAGATTTGTAAATGGAATGCATTGCCTAAAAGGGCGGTGGAAGCAGAATCAATTATAACTTTCAAGAGGGGATATTTACTTGAAGAGGATGGAATGGAGGGCTATGGGGAAAGAGCTGTCGGGTTAATTGGATAGCTCCTTCAAAGGGCTGACACAGGTGTAATGGGCTCGATGGTCTCTTTCTGCACTCTGCCGTTCGTTGTTTCTCTGACATGGAACTTGAAATAAATGCAGGTATGAGCAGAGGGAGTGGATTAGAAACAACGGTACATTTGTTCATGAATCCGGGAGAAATAGCAGAGGAATCGCTCATGGAACACTTGGTGGGGCCCATCATGTCAAAACCTGCACGAACAGGAAAAAGGGTGTGGGGGGGGGGGGGGGGGGGGGGGGGGTGGCGTTATACAATCACACAACACAGAAGGCCATTGTGTCTGTGTCAGAACGTTGGAAGAACTGCCCAATTGTTCCCACTTCATTGCCCTTCTCCGCAGCCCCTCAAATGTTCTCCTTTTAAATATGTATCCAATTCTCTTTCAATAGTTACTATTGAATCTGCTTTCAGCACTCAGCGCGTTCCAGAGCACAGCTCACCGCATTAAAATAATTCTCCCGCGTCACTTCTGATTCTAATGTCAATTATCTTAAATCTCTGTTCTCCGATTGTTAACCCTTGGGGAAGGGGAGAATATAATTGGGGCAAAAACAGCAAGCAAGGAACCATTTAATTGTAGAAGGAGAGAAAGACCCATTGTCTTTATCCTTTGTCAATTTTGAAATGTTTACAGTACCCAATTATTTTTTTTTCCAATTAATGGGCTATTTAGCATGGCCAGCTCACCTACCCAGCACATCTTTGGGTTGTGGGTGTGAGATCCACGCAGTTGCGGGGAGAATGTGCAAACTCCACACGGATAGTGACCCAGAGCTGGGACTCGAACCCGGGTCCTGAGCGCCACGAGGCAATAGTGCTAACCGCGGCACCACCGTCCCACCGCGACTTTATCCTTTGTCAGTATAGTCCTCAACTACATCCTGGCTTTTGTGGGTTACAGAGTAGAACACAACTCATGTTAAGGTCGGGTTTTACCGGCTGTTCGCATTGGCGGGAAATTCCAGTCCCACGCGGACGCACGGGTTTCCCAGTGACGAGGGGCGCCCATTGACAAAGGTGAAACCCATAGATCCTGCTGGCGGGCCGCCTTGCCCCACTTGAAAACATGGGCTGGGGAATCTCCAAAATCCCGGCCAAGTGTTGACGCCGGCGTAAACGCCGGAGAGGTGTACACCCACGTCAGCGGGCCTCCTGGGCCAGCAATGCACCGCTGTTCAGGGGGCTAGCACGGCATGCACGCAATGGCCACCGCGCAACATGGCGGAGCCCTACAGGGGCCTGGCGCGGAGGAACATAGGCCCGCCCCGGAATGACCGCGTCCCCCGATTGGTAGCCCCTGATCGCGGGCCTGGCCACCGTGGAGGGCCCCCCGGAGTTGGATACCACCCCCCCCCACCAGGACAGCCCCCGCAGCCAGAGCGCCGAGGTCCCACCGGGGGGGGGGACCACATGTGAACTACGCCGGTGGGACTCAGTGGAACTCGGCGGGCACTCGGCCCGTCGAGTGCGGGGAATCGCCGTGGGGGCCGCTTTCAACTGGCGGCGCATGCGACTGGCGGGTCCGTGGAGAATTGCGGAAGCGCTATCTCGCCGGCTACCCAGCGTGAATGGCTATTCTCCACCCAAGGCCGGGCGCGATTCCAGCGCGGAGGGTCGGAGAATCCCGCCCATGTGGTGGGCTGGTTGGTAAATCCTTAATGTAAATGTCGCAACAGTTCCGGAGGACCACAGGTTGCTCTCCCCTTTGACAGAGAGCTGACTGGTGGCGATGTAACCTGAGGGTCACCATATCTCAGGCGAGGGGCAAGGCTGAGAAGGTGGGGCTTGTAGAATGGGAGGAGAAGTGATTGCAGAATACAACAAAATAGGAGGTGACTAAGTTTTTATTACAGAGACACCATCTTAATAACTTAATAAACATCACCACGAGACAAAAAAAATGGAAATGAATGCTAAAAAATATCACCACCCAAGATCCCCAGGCAAGAATATTTCCAAATTCTAGACAAGCCCAGCACCTATGAAACAGAGATAAATAACACTCATACAATTTCATTGAATTTCATAGAATTTACAGTGCAGAAGGAGGCCATTCAGCCCATCGAGTCTACACTGGACCTTGGAAAGAGCACCCTACCTAAGCCCACGCAGCACCCTATCCCCGTAACCCCACCTAACCTTTTTTTTTGGACACGACGGGCAATTTATCATGGTCAATCTACCTAACCTGCACATCTTTGGGCTGTGGGAGGAAACCGGAGCACCAGGAGGAAACCACGTAGACACGGGGAGAACGTGCAGACTCCGCACAGTCACCCAAGCCGGGAATCAAACCTGGGACCCTGGAGCTGTGAAGCAACAGTGATAACCACTGTCCTGCCCCTCAGAGTTGATTGTAGAATATCTTTGCTGAACAGTGTCAAAATTATCACAATTCAGGAAAAGCAAGAGCGTCTATCCTACAACAAATAGGATGTTCCTCAGGAAGATCAACTCGAAGAAGAACAACTCGGCGACAATTCAAAACACAAACTGATGAGCAAGTATTATATGCCACAGAAACAATTTTGATCAATTTTATGCTCATTAACATAAGCTGACGGTGTTGGCAAACAAAAAATCTTTGCCACTTAAGGCATCCAACTTTTGAACAAACAACTTGCATTTATTCAGCACCTGAATATTATCAAATATTATCAAACAAACATATAGGGCGCGATGCTTTGGCCTCCACTGTGTTTCCCAGTGGCAGAAGGTAACTCGCTGTTGGCCAGTGATGGGATATTCTGTTCCTACCCCATCAATGGGATTTCCCATTGAATCCAACCCCTCGATGCCAGGAAACCTGCAGTAGGGATGCACCGTCGGCTGGACCTGAACATCCCACCGGCGTGAATAGCCGGAAGATCTTGCCCACACCACCTAATCATTGCCAAAAGCTTGGGTTAAGTGATGGAAAGGAGAAAGAGGTATTAAGGTTGAGAGTGGCAGTTCCAGAGCTGAGGGCCAAGGAAGCTGGAGGCACAACTGGCAATATTGGAGCGATACCTGTCAAGGCATGTGCAAATGTGAATGTGAGCTAGGGCGCTGGTTAGATGCAGGATAAAACTTGCTACGCTCTCCGGGTCAGCTGAATATTTACCATGAAACACCCTTCTGGCATCCATCAATTAAATCCCCAAATGCAGGAATCTTTCGCCGAATGTCAACTAGAAGCGGACCGTGACTGCCCAGGCATTTTGTACAGAGTGGGTAAACCTTCCACCTAGTTCTGGAGCTGGACAGAGGTTTCAAAGGGACTGAGCTTACTGTACCCAACTTCTGATATAATTGTATGATACAGCCCCAAAACAGGTCACTGAGTCCGACCAGTCCATGTGACATTGCAGGTGAAGGGGCAGCACGGTAGCATGGTGGTTAGCATAAATGCTTCACAGCTCCAGGGTCCCAGGTTCGATTCCCGGCTGGGTCACTGTCTGTGTGGAGTCTGCACGTCCTCCCCGTGTGTGCGTGGGTTTCCTCCGGGTGCTCCGGTTTCCTCCCACAGTCCAAAGATGTGCGGGTTAGGTGGATTGGCCATGCTAAATTGCCCGTAGTGTCCTAATAGTAACGTTAAGGGGGGGAGTTGTTGGGTTACGGGTATAGGGTGGATACGTGGGTTTGAGTAGGGTGATCATTGCTCGGCACAACATCGAGGGCCGAAGGGCCTGTTCTGTGCTGTACTGTTCTATGTTCTATGTAATTCAGGCCTCCTCCATCCTTCCTCAACAGACTCGATCAGAATCACCTTCAATTCTTCTCTCTCATACTCTTATCTTGTTTCCTATTAAATGCGTCGATACTATCCGCTTCAACTGCACCTTGTGGTGGTAAGGCCATCATTCTCAACCCTCTCTGGGTAAAGAACTTTGTCTTGATCTCATAACTGGATGTCTAGGGGGCTATTTGAAATTGACGGCCTCTAATTTGCCCCTTCTGCACAACTGGAAACTATTCTCTCAGCCTCTTTCCACTTTCGCTGACCAGTTTTAGAAATAAAAGATGTCTCAGGAGGATAAAGCTCTGTCAGAAATTTGATAGGAAAGGAAATTAGCTGTCAAGACTTAAAAGGAAGATGAGTGACAAAGTTTTAACTCCAATGTTCTTATATTGTTTCGCAAAATAGTAATGTATGGTGTAAAAATGTTCACCGTCACACTGGTTTTGTTTGCAAACTCAGTGGACTTTCCTGTTGAAAACAGGCAATAAATAATTAAAGATGAGCCAACTCTCTTCTGCCTATCATTAATATTAATAAGACTATTATCTTGTAACCGATACAATGTTACACCTAAATGGACAGCAATTAATCTCTGACAGTGACATTTGGTGAAAAATCAGGAAGAGGCAAGCTTGCTTGGAGATTTATCATGGACAAGTTCTGAAGCAATTAGCCTAAGGTTATCTCATCGACAAACATATATAGCTGTGTGTTGATTCTAAAAGGTGCATTTTACAGACAGGCCGAATGTGAGAGGGTATCTTCAGGTGCAAAAGCTTCGCAAACACTTTTTTGCTGCAATTTCTTGACAACACGGAATACAATGGCAGAATTGTGAGTTGTGCGGGTGCTGGTCCACATTTACCTGAATTGGAAGGTTTTTATCACGGTCCTTTTCCAGAGCAAAAGGTCCTGGCTGATACTTCATTGCAGCTCGAAGGACATGCTGCACTGTGTCCTTGACATTACATGCTGCTGTTTTGTTATGCTCTTGACGTAGCATAAGCTGCTTCCTTGATGTACACTCTGACAAAGGAAGGTTCAGACCTGGAGATAGCTTTAACACATGTATTAAACTGTTAACGATTCTCCTACTTGGATTTGACTCTCCTGTTAATCCTTCTATAGCTACTCAGACTGACGAACCAGTCTGCTACGATCCAGGTGGTGGGTGTGATGTGTTTCAATCAACCCTGTGTACTCACTAAGTGTCTCCACTGGAAAGAGGAAGATCATGTGTGCTGTGTCCTTCTATATGGGTTGGAGTAATGCCCCCTTGTGGTAGTGTCACCTCTGTGTGTGTAGTGAATGCCCATTGGTCGTGTCCTATCTTACTGGCCTATTGGTTGAATGTCTGTGTGTCATGTCTCTCGTGCTCCCTCGAGTGTCTATCTAGTCTAAGTGTATTTACATTAACCCCTTGTATATTTACAGTGATGCACATCACCACAGGTGCCATCTCAGATTCAGGTGGTAAATCGAAGTTCCATTTTACCCTTTCAGGTCGAAGTAAGAAAGCCAGGGTAGATGTACGTCAGGGGCTGGATTCTCCCCTACCCAGCGGGGCGGGGGGTCCGGGGGTAGGGGAGTGGCTCCGACCACTCCGGCGTCGGGCCTCCCCAAAGGTTCAGAATTCTCCGCACCTTTGGGGCTAGGCCCGCGCCGGAGCGGTTGGCACCACGCCGACTGGTGCCAAAACCGGCACCAGCGGCCTTTGACGCCCGCCGCCTGGCCCCAGGGCTGGCGAAAAGGCCTTCGCTGGTTCGCGCATGCGCCAGTGGTGACGTCACCACCGGCGCATGCGCGCTGGGGGATTCTCTTCTGCCTCCGCCATGGTGGAGGCCATGGCGGCGGCGGAAGAGAAAGAGTGCCCGCACGTCACTGGCCTGCCCGCTGATCGGTGTGCCCCGATCGTGGTCCTGGCCACCGTGGGGGCACCCCCCGGGGTCCGATCGGCCCGCGCTCCCCCCAGGGCCTCGGGGGCCCGCTCACGCCGCCGATCCCGCCGCCACCAGATGTGGTTCAAACCTCAGCGGCGGGAAAGGCCTCCCAGTGGCGGGACTTCGGCCCATCGCGGGCCGGAGAATCGCCGCAAGGGGCCCGCCGATCGGCGTGGTGGTTCCCGCCCCCGCCAATTCCGGGTGGTGGAGAATTTCTGCCACGGCGGGGGTGGGATTTTTGGTGGCCCCGGGCGATTCTCCGACCCTGCAGGGTGGAGAATTCGGGGAATTCGGAGAATTTCGCCCCATGTCCTGCCCAATATTTCTGATTCAAACAAACTCAATGAAAAAAAGTTATTGTACTCTGATGGACATCTGAGGTGGGATTCACCGCCCGACGCCACAGCCAAGAACGGCACGAACTGGCATCGGACCAACTGGAAGTTGCAGAAATCTCTGCGCTTCCGGGTGCGAGTCTGGTGGCGAGGCCGGCGGCGGAGGGGTTGGCGCTGTGCCAGCCGGCACCGAAGGGACTGCATGAGTTAACGCATGCGCAGAACCGCTGGCGTATTGTAGCGCATGCGCAGGGGGGTGTCTACTCTGCGCCGCCCATGGCGGAACCCTACAGGGGGCGGTGCAGAAGGAAGGAGTGCCCCCACGGCATAGGCCTGCCCGCAGATCGGTGGGCCCCGATCGCGGGCCAGGCCATTGTGGGGCCCTCCCTGGGCCAGATCCCCCCGCGTCCCCCCCCCCCCCCCCCCCCCGCCCCCAAGGACCACACCAGCCGACCTACCAGCCAGGTCCTGCCGTGTGGGACCATGTCTAATCCACGCGGTGGAGAATACGGCAGCTGGCATCGGAGCGGCGGGGCAGGACTGCCCCCCCCCTGCCCCCCCCTTCCCCCCCCCCCCCCCCCCCCCCCCCCCCCGGGGATTCAGAGAATCCTACCCATAATGAGGCTTGGCTGAGAGCCCAGAAATCCATTCGCCTGTTGAAACAGCTGTGCCCCAGGGAAAGCATTGCCTGATTGATTGCTCTGGCTCTCTCTGATGTATTTCACAATGCTTTTTAAACAAGGTTAAGAGTTTCCGAGCAGTTGCAATTTAATCTACTGAAATTTTAAAGGGTATGGACGACTAACATTTTTATTGGGCTGTAGTAAAACAGGTACTTTTTAAATTTGATCAATCAATGACTATTTTTCTTAAAAGCTATTTTTACACATTCTGCTGGCACTATAAGGTTCATTGGTTCAGTTTTGTGTGTAGTGCGTGATTAAGCAGGAAGTTCCATAACCTAGAATGGGTAGTTGGGCCTGAGGGGCCATAGGCGTTTTGTTGGGGCCATATCTTTGCATGGGTGAATGAGGGCTGATTGGGGGTGGGTGGGGGGACATATCATTGCATGGGGGTATAGGCATGAGGAGCATAGGCATTGTTTTGGGGGCTAATTTGATATAGAAGGCATGAGGGACCAAAGAGTATGGGTGGGGGACGGAGTTGCCCCGGATGGAAAGGGGGGATGTGTGGGGAATGAGAGGCGAGAGGGACGAGGGCTGAAGGATCTTTCTGTTTTTATTCTAACTGAGATGAAGTCCCACATCACCAAGGTTTTTTAAACAATCTGCTTTGTTGCCTGGTACCCCTTGTAGCTGCCTCTGAACCTTTCCCAAGGTTGGCCAGCACAGCTTCAGCCTACACCCTCTGCCACCCACTCCACAATAAAAATGCCATCCTTGTGGGCACTAGCTCCCGAGGCAGGCAGGCCGAGCCCGGAATTTTCCAAACTCCTACTCTTGTCTCAAGGATGAAATTCTAGCCCCATAGGTTAAAAAATGCTCCCATTGAGGATGGTGAATCTGCAGCAACGAAAGAAATAGAACTGTTCCCTTTTAACCACCATCACCTCTAAATTCCTTTCCAAGTCATAAGCCATGCTGATTTGGAAATATAGGGCGGGATTCTCCGAACCCCCCCCCCCCCCCCGCCCCCCCCCGGGTCGGAGAATCGCCCGGGGCCAGCGTCAATCCCGCCCCCGCCGTGTCCCAAATTCTCCGCCACCCGGGATTCGGCGGGGACGGGAATCGCGCCGCGCTGGTCGGCGGACCCACTGCCGTGATTGTCCGGCCCGCGATGGGCCGAAGTCCCGCCGCTGACGAGCCTCTCCTGCCGGCGTGGATTAAACCACCTACCTTACCGATGGGATTGGCGGCACGGGCGGGCGTTGGGGTCCTGGGGGGGGGGGGGGGGGCGCGGGGCGATCTGACCCCGGGGGGTGCCCCCACGGTGGCCTGGCTCGTGATCAGGGCCCACCGATTGACGGGTGGGCCTGTGCCGTGCGGGCACTCTTTTTCTTCCGCCTTCGCCATGGTCTTCACCATGGCGGAGGCGGAAGAGACCCCCTCCCCTGCGCATGTGCCGGTATGACGTCAGCAGGCGCTGACGCTCCGGCACATGTGCGGACTTACGCCGGCCGGCGAAGTCCTTTCAGCCCCAGCTGGCGTGGCGCCAAAGGCCGTTCACGCCAGCTGGCAGAGCAGGAACCACTCCGGCGTGGGCCTAGCCCCTCAATGTGAGGGCATGGCCCCTAAGTCTCCGCACCTTTGGGGCGGCCCGACGCCGGAGTGGTTCATGCCACTCCAACACGCCGGGACCCCCCGCTCTGAAGGTAGGGTAGAATCCCGGCCATAATCTCTGTTCCTTCATTGCTGTTGGGTCATAATCCCAGAATTCCCTACCGAACAGCCAAGTGGATGTACCTTCACACAGTAACTTCAGTGTTTCCAGAAGGCAGCTCCTCACCATCTTCTCACAGTTTGGTCTTGACATCGATGCTTCCATCCCATGAATTAATTAACATTTTAAAGTTACAAAATTGGCGTCAATGTCTCCAAACATGGTCTTATGATATATGACAGAGAATCTTGTCACTGATGGCAATGTGCGCTTTCTGTTATGTCAAAGTAAGCAACATAATTGGGTAGTACAAATGAATTTCTGGAGTAGCACATGGCACAGTGGTTAGCACTGCAGCATACTGCGCTGAGGTCCCGGGTTTGAATCCTGGCTCTGGGTCACTGTCCGTGTGGAGTTTGCACATTCCCTCCATGTCTGCATGGGTCTCATCCGTTTTGTAGGGGTGGGTTTCCTCCGGGTGCTCCGGTTTCCTCCCACAATCTAAAGATGTGCAGGTTAGGTGGATTGGTCATGCTAAATTGCCCTTAGTGTCCAAAATTGCCCTCAGTGTTGGGTGGGGTTACTGGGTTATGGGATAGGGTGGAGGTGTTGACGTTAGGTAGGGCGCTTTTTCCAAGAGCCGGTGCAGACTCAATGGGCCGAATCGCCTCCTGCTGCACTGTAAATTCCATGAACCCAAAATTGTGTAGATTAGGTGAATTTGCCATGCTAAATTATCCCATAACTGGAAAAAAATAAATAATTGGGTGCACTAAATTTATAAAAAAAGAACAAATGAATTAGGAGCAGGAGCGGGCCACTCGGCCCCTTGAGCCTGCTGCGTATTCGTCCATCTGATTTTGACCTCAACTTCACATTCTTGTCCACCACCGATAATTTTCACTTGCGGCCTTATCAAGAATCTATTTACTTCTGCCTTAAAGACATCCAAAGACTTTGAGGAAGACAATTCCAAAATGTAACAACCCTCAAAGTGAAATTTTGTTTATCACCCCTGTCTTAAATAGGCAACCCCCTTATTTGCACGATAATATTCTGTTCACTTTCCTAATTACTTGTTGCACCGGCATATTTAGTATTATTATTATTATTGTGTTCACGCAGTGCCTTTGATGCAACAAAATGTCCCAAGATGCTTCAAGAGAGTGTTCTCAAAACAGTATCTGACATAAGGAGGTATTACAAGAGGTGACTGAAAGCTTGGTCAAAGAGATAGGTTTGAATGAGGGTCTTTTAGGAGAAAGGAGAGGCAGTGTGGGCGGGAGATTTAGGGAGGGAGGGAGCACCAGGGCCTTGGCAGGTAAAGGCATGGCCATCAAGGATAGAACACTTAAAATTGGAGGTACACAAGAGCCAAGAATTGTTGGAACGCCGGCTGTAAGACTGAAGAAAGCTGCTGATAGACGGGAGGTCGAGGCCATGGAGGGATTTGAAAAGGACGAAAATTTTAAAATTGAGGCATGGCTTAACCAGGAGCAGTGGGTGATGGCTGAACAGGATTCCTTGGGAATTTGCAAACAGACATCAGAGATATGGATACCTGAAGTTCATGGAGAATGGAAGATAGCCAGGATTGTATTAGAATAGTCTAGTCCAGAGATAATAAAAGCACGGGTGAAGATTTTGATTGCCACGGTAGAGGTGCATAGTTGAGGCAAATAGGATAGATGTATTTAAAGGGAAGCTAAACAAGCACATATGAGAGAAATGTACAGTAGGATTTGTTAATAGGAGTTGATGAAGAGGAAGGGGAGGAGGACCGTGTGGTGCATAAGCACTGACAGAGACAATTTGGAATGAATGATCTGTTTCTGCCTTCTATAAAACCAAATGGTGTTGCCTCTTGGGTACTATTTTCCCATCTTGTCAGGAAGTTTTAATCCACTAACATATCCTTTTATCCCAATCAGCTCTAAGTGCTGAGTTCTGAATAATCTGACAATATTGGGGAAGACACAAGATGTATGTCTCATTTATATAACAAAATTAGGTTACATAAGGTTATATTAGGTTATATATATTAGGTTATACATTGATTGTATATATAGGTTATATACAGTTTATAGAGGTCATATATATATAGGTTATATAGGTTGTCCTGATGCTTACACATTTGGAGACCAGCAGAAAATGCAAGCAGGAGATTAGTTGCACCAAAACAGATTGGTTAACCTGGCATTAAACACCGTTCTGGATGGGCCATTTGTCCTTGTTGCAGCCATCACAATATTTATTGTAACAGCGAAACCAATTCACCTGGACACTTGAATAATCAGTATCCTCCCCATATACAAAAATATGGACCACGTTGGCCTTGGGCACAGGGGGATGGGTAAACCACAAAGCTAGTTTGGCCAAATGCTTGAAATCCTTTAATGCACATAATGATATATTCATTGCCGAACTCTTGCAAAGAGGTAGTGCTTACAATGGAATCTAGCTTTGTGGGCTGGTGTAGCACAGTGGGCCTGTAATGCAGAACAAGGCAACAGCGCGGGTTCAATTCCCACACCAGCTTCCCCGAACAGGTGCTGGAATGTGGTGACTTGGGGCTCTTTATAGTAACTTCACTGAAGCCTACTTGTGACAATAAGTGATTATTATTAATGGGCACTCTGTCAGCCAATGAAATTGCAATTCATCTTCTGCTGTGGCTTAAGGGTCTGGCCAACAAATTTACTGACACAGACCGACATTTATGTTCAAAACATTTCATGTTAAACATGAATATGTGTGACATTTGAATGGAACAAGCTAAATCAAAACAATGGAGGAGGATACACCATGGTACAATTCCAATATTTGCGAATGAACTGTGCAATCCATTTTTTACAGTTCCAGTACATGTCAATATTTTTTTTTCTTTATTCATTTAAGGGATGTAGACGTCACTGGGCTGGGCCATTTAGTGGCCACCCCTGAGGGCATTTAAGAGTCAACCACATTACTGTCAGTCTGGAGTCACATGTAGGCCAGATCGGGTAAGGATGACAGATTTCCGTCCCTAAAGAACATCAGTGAACCAGATGGGTTTTTATGACAATTGACTTTGGTTCATGGTCATCATTTGACTTTTAATCCTAGATTTTCTTTTTATTGAATTGCACTGGTGGGATTCAAGTCCAGGTCTCCAGAGCATCACGCTGGATTTTGGGATTACTAGTCCAGCGACAATACCACTACGCCACTGCCTCCCTTAACACATATCTCCAATTCAATGCCTACTGTAGTATGTGCTTATCAAGCACAAATTACATTCAGACTTTGTGACAGATATTCCTTTGGACTGAATGGGCACCTGTAAATTCTAAGGCAACTCTTCCTTATTGAACATGTCGTATATAGGACTTCTGCATGGCTCCAGTTGACTGATGAAATGATTTATATGGATGGATGTGGTATTTATTTGAATACCCTTGACCACCTCTCCCAGTTTACTCTACTCCACATTTTATTCTGATCTTCATCTCTTCCATATTCCTTTGTTATTTCACTCAATTTCTTTTCTCCTCTATCTTTCTCGGTTATCGACGCATTCTACCTCGTTTTTCTACTCCCTTACCAATAGGTCCACAGGTAATCCTTCCTCCTCCAAGTACTAAGGCCTATGAGGTGTTGGTGACCATGGACTTTCATTGGATTGGTACATGATTATGCTTGGCAAAATACTGTAGTGATTCGCCATTGCCTTCGGCAGCGTGGACGACAAGGAAACTCTCCTGGTCTTGCCACCGAGAACATTGGAAGGATTTGCAGGCTGTTAATCAGCCTGTTTGGCCACGTTTTGAATGCACTTTCCATGGCCCTGAAATGGGATTTGGACCCAGTGGTAAGGACACTACCAATGCACCGCAAGACCTTTTCCTATAAGTAATACTGACAGCAAAATTCAAATTATTTCTGTGGAAAAGAGAAGTGATATTCGAGGCGAGACCTCAATTCTTCATCATTTAGAATTCAACCATACTGGCCCTAGCACATTGTGACCATCAAGCGAATTTCACCATCGTTGACTGTCCTCACTACTAAACGCGCTTGACTTGTTCCTCCTTAATTCCCAGTGTGACAACCTGCATGTTCTTTATTCTCATCTGTGCCCCAACTACTTCTCCTAAATCTCATCCTTTTCCCGAATGCTGAAAATACGAGCTCGCTTGTTGCGAAAATTCTTTGAAATAAACTTTACTGCTGGACGTTGGAGGTGGGGCAGTGAGGAGGGTAAGTGAAGGTTGGTGGAGGGGTGGGTGGGAGAGGGGGGTCAGTTGCTGAATTACGCAGGCCAAATTGTTCAGCGCTAGATTTGCTTTTTCCGCAGTTTAGAGGCTAAAGTGTAAATTCAACTCTTTTCTATTTAGCCATTTCACTGACTGCTGATAGTAATATCATGGCAATGCATTTGCTTGAGGATGCTATAGAGATGGGCTCCCCAAATCTGACTCAACACCTTTTAAAAAAAAAACTTCAGTTTACATGTGCCCTTTCTTTAAAAGGCTGATAGCGTAATACATTTTCGTTTGGTGACATCAGCAGAGAGTACATCGTTTCTTCATCAAGAGCGTAATGGAGTGGACAGGCATCACACCGCCCACTCCCAGCCCACTTAGAAACCAGGAGAAGGTCTTAAAATCACCAGAGCTACAGGAATCATAAAAGAATGTTACTCACAAATGGCAGGAAAATAGATTCTTGAACAGACTGGGGAGGTGGTGATGGACTAGTAGCATCATTGGACTCGTAATTCAAAGAGCCAAGCTAATGCTCTGGGGCCCTGGGTTCAAACCTCACCAAGGCAGCTGGTGGAATTTAAAATGAGTTAATGACAATCTGTAAATGAAAGCTGGTCACAGTAATGGTGACCCGTGGCAGCCATCATTGATTTGCTGTAGAAGCCTATTTGATTCACTCATGCTCCTTTTGGCAAGGAAGTCTGCCGTCCTTAGCTGGTCTGGCCTACATGTGACTCCAGACCCACAGCAAGGCGGTTGGCTTGTAACTGCCCTGTGAAATGGCCGAGGAAATCACTCAATTTAAGGGCAACGAGGGATGGGCAACAAATGCTGGCTTTGCCAGCGATACCCACATCCCGTTAAAAAATAAAAACTAAACCTCCTGACCTTCTAACCTTTAATAAAGCAGCATGGTAGCATTGTGGATAGCACAACTGCTTCACAACTCCAGGGTCCCAGGTTCGATTCCAGCTTGGGTCACTGTCTGTGCAGAGTCTGCACATCCTCCCCGTGTGTGCGTGGGTTTCCTCCGGGTGCTCCGGTTTCCTCCCACAGTCCAAAGATGTGCAGGTTAGGTGGACTGGCCATGATAAATTGCCCTTAGTGTCCAAAATTGCCCTTAGTGTTGGGTGGGGTTACTGGGTTATGGGAATAGGGTGGAGGTGTTGACCTTGGGTAGGGTGCTCTTTCTAAGAGCTGGCGCAGACTCGATGGGCCGAATGGCCTCCTTCTGCACTGTAAATTCTATGATATGATATGGTAAATGCTTGCATTTCGAAGGCCCATGGGCACGATTCTCCCGAGTTACGAAAAATCGGGAAGCTGGCGTCAAAAACGGGCGCGTTTGACGCCAGCCTCCGCCCCCCTGACCGGGAAATGATTCTGCTCCCTGGTCGGGGCTAGCATCGCGCGGCCGTGAACTCCGGCATCGCGGGCTTAACGAATTTCGTTAAGCCCGCTAGCCAAAGTTAGCGATGGTTGACGCGTCAGATGACGTCAGCCGCACATGCACGGATTGGACGACTCCAACCCGCGTATGCGCGGATGACGTCATCACGCATATGCGTGAAACCCGCGCATGCGCGGGCCGGTATGCCCCTCAGCCGCCCCGCGAATGGATACAGCGGGGCGGTGGAGGGAGAAAGAGTGCGCGAAGTAAGTACCCGCTGCCCGCGATGGGTGGGCACCGATCGCGGGCCCATGGCTACCTTGGCACGGCCGTGGTACGGGTGTGCCAATCGGTGCCATGGTTCCCCAGATCGGGACTTTACGGCCGTTTTTACGAATGGTCAGACCAGGTGTGTTTTACGTTCATAAAAACGGCCGTAAAGGCCTTGGAAATCGGCCCATCGGCCAGGGGTGAATAGCTGCTCGCCGTAAAAAAGCAGCGGGCAGCAATTCGTGTCGGGAGGCGGGCGTGAGGGGGGGGGGGGGGAGAATAGCGGGAGGGCGTCGAACCAGCGTGTCTGTAAAAATTTACGCCGCCCGCTATTCTCCGAATTTTCGTGAGCGTGGAGAATTGCGCCCTCTCTGAGAGAAAAGATTTATTCGAATTGTTGTCTTAAATGTGTGACCCATTATTTTTAAACTGTGACCCCCTAGTTCTAGATTCTCCCACAAGAGGAAACCATCTCTCCACATCCATCACGTCAATACGCCTCAGGGTCATAGAATCGTAGAATCATAGTATTTATAGTGCAGAAGGAGGCCATTCGACCTATTGAGTCTGTACTGGCCCTTGGAAGAGCACCCCATTTAAGCCCACCACCTCTACCCTATCCCCGTAACCCAGTAACCCTACCTAATCTTTTTGGACACTAAGGGCAATTTAGCATGGCCAATCCACCTAACCTGCACATCTTTGGACTGTGGGAGGAAACCGGAGCACCCGGAGGAAACCCACGCAGGCACGGGGAGAACGTGCAGACTCCGCACAGACAGTGACCCAAAGGACAGCACGGTGGCGCAGTGGATTAGCCCTGTTGCCTCACGACGCCGAGGTCCCAGGTTTGAATCCCGGCTCTGGGTCAATGTCCGTGTGGAGTTTGAACATTCTCCCCGTGTCTGCATGGGCTTTTCTCCCACCACCCAAATAGATGTGCAGGTGAGGTGGATTGGCCACGCTAAAATTGTTCCTTAATTGGAAAAAATGAATTGGGTACTCTAAAATAAAAAAGAAATGACAGTGACCCAAGCTGGGAATCGAACCTGAGACCCTGGAGCTGTGAAGCAACTGTGCTAACCACTGTGCTACCGTGCCGCCCATACCGTGCCATCCCGTGGGTCTTATATGTTCCAATCATGTTGCCTCTTACACTTCTAAACTCCAGTGGATATAAGGCTAGCCTGTCTGGCCTTTCCTTTGAAGACAGCTTGAGCATTGGTAGGGTGCTATTTCAGAGGGTCAATGCAGACTAGATGTGTTGAATGGCCTCCTGCTACACTGCAGGGATTCTATTTGGTCTCACTGATCACAGCTGAAGCAAAATCTCTCTTCTTTTATAGTCAATTGCCCGCTAAATAAATTATAACATTTTATTAACTTTCCGATTCCTCCATATTAGCCTTTTGTGATTCATGCACTAAGCACCCAGATACCTCGGAATCTCAGAGCTCTGCAATCTCTCACCATTTTGATGATATGCTTCTTTTTTATTCTTCTTGCCAAAATATACAATTTCACATCTTCCCACATTATGCTCCACTTGCCA
Source organism: Scyliorhinus canicula (assembly GCF_902713615.1). Taxonomy (NCBI): domain Eukaryota; kingdom Metazoa; phylum Chordata; class Chondrichthyes; order Carcharhiniformes; family Scyliorhinidae; genus Scyliorhinus; species Scyliorhinus canicula. The sequence goes on along the minus strand of NC_052158.1, from coordinate 148,758,900 downwards.
GACCTTTGTCTACCAGCTTATGTCCCTTTGTAGCCTCCTCCTCACAACTTACTTTACTACGCAGGCCCACAGATCTTTGAAAGTGGCGACACAAGTGGACAAGGTAGTCATGATAGCATACGGAATGCTTGCCTTCATTGGACAGGACATTAAGTATAAAAACTGGCAAGTCATGCTACAGGTCTATAGAACCTTGGTAATGCTGCACTTGGAATATTGCGCACAATTCTGGTCGTCACTACCAAAATTGATGTGGAGGCTTTGGAGAGGGTGCAGAGGAAGTTCAGCAAGATGTTGTCTGGTCTGGAGGATGCTGGCTATGCAGAGAGGCTGAATAGACCCATAGTGTTTTCATTCGAATGACGGAGGTTGAGGGGTGATCTGATAGAGGTCTACAAGATTATGAGGGCCATGGATAGAGTGCCTGGGCAGGCACTCTTACCCAGGGTGGAGGGGTCAGACACCAGGGGGCATAGGGTTAAGGTCCATGGGACAAGGTTTAGAGGAGATGTGTGAGGCAGGTTTTTTACGCAGAGGGTGGTTAGTGCCTGGAACAGGTTGCCAGAGAGGTTGTGGAAGCAGATATATTAATGGCGTTCAAAAGGCATCTCTACAAATACATGGACAGGATGGGTATAGAGGATACAGCACTAGGAAGTGCGGAGGGTTTTGGTCAAGGATGGTATCATGACCGGTACAGGCTTAGAGAGCCAAAGGGCCTGTTCCTATTCTGTTTTGTTCTTTGTATCATCTACCAACCATACCAACTGTCCGTTCATCCAAGGTATTTATTTAAATTGTAAGAAGTTGAGGCCCCAGCACTAATCCCTGTGGCACACCACTGGCACATCCCACTAAACAGAAAAAAAACCCATTTATGGCGATTCTTTGCTTCCTGTTAGCTAACCCATCTTCTATTCATGTTAATATGTTACTGCCTTTACCATGGCTTTTATTTTTTGCAATAACCTTTGATGTGCCACCTTATTTAATGCCTTCTGGAAATCCAAATACAGTACATCCACCGGCTCCCCTTTATCCATAGCCCGTGTGCTATCTAATTCATTCCACTCCCTCACAATTTCCCCATAGTCTTGAAATTGTTTCATTTTTAAGTATTTATTCAATTCCCTTTTGAAAGTTATTATCAAATCTGCTTCTGCCACCTTTTCAGGCATTGCAATCATAACACTAAATAAGAAAAACAAATTCTCCACATCTCCCTTACTGACCTTTTTTGGCAATGATTTTAAATCTAAGTACCCCAGACACCAACCCTTCAAAATAAAATAAAAACAGAACATGCTGGAAATATCCAACAGGTCAGGCATCATCCGTAGAGAGAAACTGAGTTAATCCTTCAGCTCAGTGATAACCCTTCATCTTCCTTATCGACTCAATGAAATCTCTTCATAATTTTTATCACCTCCATTGAATCTCCTGTCAACTTTCTCTGGTGAATCCTAGCCCCTCCAGTCTCCTCACATAGCTGTCCCTTATCCTCAGTACAATTCCCATGAATCTCCTCTGCATGGCTTTGACGATTTTTCAATTCATCCATGGGATGTGAGTATGGCTGGCTGGGCTGGCATTTATTGCCTACCCCTGATTGCCCTTGAACTGAGTGGCCAATGCAGAGGGCAGTTAAGAGTTGGCCGCATTGCTGTGGGTCTGGGGTCACATGTAGGCCGGACCAGGTAAGGACAGCAGAGAGCATTGGTGGGTTTCTCCCAACCGTGCACCGGGCCGATGAATCACTGCAACCGCGACACATCGCCCCGACGCCGGCGCGCGATTCTCCGAGGTGCGGAGAATCGGCGCCATTTGTGGCAGTGCGTTTGGCGCGACGCCGGTTGAAGGCCGCTGTCCGCTGCCTGGCGGCCGAGAGGCTGCGCGGAAACAGCAGAGTCCCGCCGGCGCCGTTCACCCCTGGTGGCTGCCGGTGGGAACTCTGCGCGAAGGGTCGGGGGGCGGCCTGTGGGGCAGAGAAAAGCACTCCTTCACCGGTGGGGGGGGCCTTTGATAGGGTCTGGCCCGCAACCGGTGCTCACCGATCGGCGGGCCGGCCTCTCCTGCCCCATGCCTACTTTGTTCCGCTTCCGGCCCCAGACCCCCGTGCCATGTTGCGTTGGGGCCGGAGCGTTCCGTCAGTCTACCGCTCATGTGTCAGTTGGCACTTCGCCACTGCGCATGCGCGGGTTGGCGCCGCCCCAAGTCCACGCCAGGATGTAAGGCTGGAGCGGCGTGAACCACTCCAGCGCCGTGCTGGCCCCCTGTGGGGGCCAGAATCCCTACCCCCGTGCCCGTTTTGCGCCGTCGTGAAAGGCGACGGCATTCACAACGGCGCGGACACTTAGTCCCACGATCGGTGAATCGCGCCCCATAAGTGAACCAGATAGGTTTTAATGATAATCGGCAATGATGTGATTTTCACCATTAGTCTGCAAACCTATGGTGGGGACGATAGCATGGGATGGAGGATCAGCCATGATCATTTTGAATGGCGGAGAAGGCTCAAAGGACCAAATGGCCTACTCCTGCTCTAAGTGTCTCTGTTTGATAGCTGATTTTTGTTGAATTCAAATATCACCATCTGTCACGGCGGGATTCGAACCCAAAATCCCAGAGGGTCTTTGGATTGCTAGTTCAGTGAAAATACCCATCCCTTCCAAAGTGTGAGGCCCAGAAATGGATGTGAGGCATGAGACTGGGAGCAATTTTGAATGATGTCCTTTCAGGAGCCTGACCCACTCAACATGTTTATCCATCGGGCGCCCACGAGACTGTCGACAGAAAGACGAATGACGCAAAGCTGATTGCATCGGAAATCTGTCACAGCACCATGTGCCACATTGAATAAGGTCAGAATACCCCAGACATGTGCAGGCTGCTACATTCTTTAAAACATGTTAAACATTCCCACTAATGGGTTCTCGTCCCAGAAGAGACATGAGCACAAAATCCAATTACACCTTTCCTGAAGAATGTGTAAATGACCTTATTCTTCACCACCAACAATTCTGGCCCTTTCTCCCAAACACTCGCAAAACACTTTCAGCTTTACTGCTTACCAATTTCTGTTCTTTTTATGCTTCTGTTTTTGCATTTTTACAAGAAGACTTATTACTTGTAAGAAGATGAAATATTTCCACTTGTATCGCACTATCACAAATTAGGGAAATATTTGCAGGGCTACGGAGAAGCAGTAGGGCAGAGGATAACTCGTTCAAAAGGTTGGTGCACGCATGATGGGCTGAATGGCCTCTTTCTGTGACTCTATAAAAAGTAAACATCTCGGATATCACTTTCAGCATCTTTGAGATGTAATTGGATAAATAAGACAAAAGCAAATTACTGCGGATGCTGGAATCTGAAACGAAAGAGAAAATGCTGGAAAATCTCAGCAGGTCTGGCAGCATCTGTAGGCAGAGAAAAGAGCTAGGGCGGAATTCTCCACAGGAGGCTGAATTCGTGAAGGCCGTCGTGAACTCGGCCGAGGTTCACCACGGCCCCGGAGCCCGCTCCCCGCACCTAATTCACCCCCACCCGGGGGGGGCTAGGAGCGGGCCTCCGTCTTTCTCGGTAGCGTCCTCGTCACGCCGAGAATGTGAAGTCATCCATGCATGTGCGGGTTGCCGGTTCCAACCCATGCATGCGCGGATGACTTCATCGCGCAGACGGCACGAACCTGCGCATGCGCGGTGGCCGTCTTTCTCCTCAGCCGCCCGGCAAGACGTGGCAGCTTGATCTTGCCGGATGGCGGAGGGGAAAGAGCGCGCCCGTTTTGGACGCTGGCCCGACGATCGGTGGGCACCGATCGCGGGCCTGTCCCCTCCCGAGCACAGTCGTGGTGCCCCCGTCCCAATCGGGCCCCTAGATGCCCCAAATGGGCATCTGGCGCCCGTTTCACGAATGCAGCGACCAGGTGTGGTTGCCGCCATCGTGAAACGGGCGTGAAGGGCCGGCCGCTCGGCCTATCGGACGTGGAAAACCGGCGTTCACCGTGAAAAACGGCGAGCGGCGATTTTTCCGAGCCGGGGGGGTGCGCCCCGCCAGTGGGGCGTACAAAATGTCGGGAGGCCCTCCCACGATTCTCCTAGGCCGCGTGGGGAGCGGAGATTCATGTTTTGAGTCCGATTACTCTATCCAGTCAAAACTGGATAAATACAATGCATGACAGACTTGGTCACTTACTGAAATATAAAGTGCCGAGTGACTCACCAATTCAATGGGTTGGTTCGCTCTGATGCTGGCCTCATTATGGGGTCTGAGGGAAATGTTATGGTGATATTTAAACCTGTCAGAATTTTCTTCTTCATGGCATGGTTAAAAAGATAATGTGACAAAGAATTCCGGAAGAAAATATATAAAATAGGTTCAATGGCCTCAAATTAGGGCTGTGTGAAGGCACATCACTATTGCTAGCCAACATGGAGATGATTGGCCCATTCTCATCACCTATCAAAGGGCGGCATGGTAGCACAGTGGTTAGCACCGTTGCTTCACAGCGCCAGGGTCCCAGGTTCGATTCCCGGCTTGAGTCACTGTCTGTGTGGAGTCCGCACTTTCTCCCCGTGTCTGTGTGGGTTTCCTCCAGTTCCCTCCCACAAGTCCCGAAAGACGTGCTTGTTAAGTGAATTGGACATTCTGAATTCTCCCTCAGTGCACCTGAACAGGTGCTGGAATGTGGCGACTTTCACAGCAACTTCATTGCAGTGTTAATGTAAGCCTTCTTGTGACACGAATAAAGATTATTATTATAGGCTGTAGGCAAATTGGGATTGATTATGCATAACCCCACTCGCTGCATTTTGCTGGAGACAGCATGCTGCTTTAACAGGAAAAGGTAGTGCAGGAACTCCATCACTAACAACACTGTGGAATGTAGTTCCCTCGCTACATCACACAAAGTGCAGCGATACAAGAAGGTGGATCACCACCACCTTCTCACAGGTAAGTACATGCGTGCAATAGAAATGCTGTTCAGCCTTGGTCAGGAGATCTGTTTGCTCTAGTTTTTAGAGGCAATGGTCATCTTCTACAAGAGAGGATGTAACCACCGCCACTTGACTTTCAATGGCATTACCACAATCAACATCCTGGGGGTTACCATTAATGAGAAACGGAACTGGACTAGCCACATTAATACTGTGGCAGGGCAGGTCAAAGGAATCCTAGGGCAAGTAACTCACCTCCTGACGCCACAAAGCCTGTCCGCAATCTACAAGGCTCATGCTAGGAGTGTAATGGAACACTCTGCACTTGCCTGGATGAGTCCAGCTTCAATACCACCCAGAACAACGCAACCCGCTTGATTGCTCCCCCTTCCACAAACATTCCAAAATGCACTGCAGTAACTCACCAAGGTTCCTTAGACAGCACCTTCCAAACCCATGGCCACTATCTGGTGTTTCAGCTTCCAAAAATGAATTAAAATTGACTTCATTTTGCAACCTCGCAGACTTAATATGGTGTTCACCAATTTTGGATCATGGCTACATTTTCCACTTCTTTGGACCGCAGTATTCTGGCTGGCAAGATACTGAAACTGATGGCAGAAGAGGATATAAGCAGGAACACAGATTAATGACACAAGAGGAGAGCAGCATGCTCCAAGGTTGAACTAGACATCGACAGTGTAGGAGGTTGGAGGAGAGAGGTCCTCTATCCATAAGTGGCCACGATTCCCTTCAAGCTGCTCAAAGATAATGGGAATCGAAAGCTGTGGTGATCAATGCCAGGCTTTCAGTCCCAAGAACCTGGATGCTGTGCCTCAAAAAGTTCAATGACCTCACACGAGTGGTCAAGGTCAATGAAAGCATCTCTAATGCCAGATGTTAACAGCTGTACCAGCATCCTCACACTTGGCTTCAATGCATCAAACATCCACCTCTCACCCACCAACAATCTTTATCAGTCCCAACACATCTGTACCATTCATGTGCTTCACCTCACTCTCACACCGGCCTCACAACAACGTCTCACAGCTTTCACATGCTGCTCTCTCTCTCATTCAGGACACTGTGGCAGGTGTCTGGAGGCAGGGACCGCCGGCAGGGCAACGGGCGTGGCTTTATTTAATCTTTCATGGGATGTGGGCCTCGCTGGCAACACCAGCATTTGTTGGCCATCCCTATTTGCACTTGAACTGAGTAGCTTGCCACACCATTTCAGAGGGCAGTTGCGAGTCAACCACATCACTGTAGGTCTGGAGTCACATGTAGGCCAGGTCGGGGAAGGATGGAAGATTTCCTTCCCTCAAGGACATGAGTGAACCGGGTGGGATTTGACAGAAATTGACAATGGTCTCATACTTACCCTTACTGAGAGGAAACTTTTCAATATCAGATCAGTACTTGAATCCAAATGCCACCACAACAGCGGCCTATCCTAATGGAGGAAGTGACGGTCAGTATTATTGGTGTGGCCATTGCTGAAGCCATGACCAGCAGCAGGCTGCACCAATCGAAGGTGATGCATAATCCTCTTTGGTAGGTCCTACTTCCCCCTCATACTGCATGGTCTGCTAATGAAACCTAATGGGTCGCATTTAACGATCACAATTCTTCTTGATTTACAAGCTGCAGATGGGGGATGATTTTCCTCCCCCACTCCCACCCCTCCCCCCCACACCCCCCAACGCCCATCGCCCAACCCAATATTATCCTTGTGTTGCCTTTCTTTAAGGTACCCAAGAACGGCAGCCTGGCAAGGAATGGTGGGGAAAAAGCAGTGGGAAGAGCAGTAAGACTGTGATTAAGAAGACACTCAATCTCAGACTTGAACACTGGCACTGTCCTTACCCTGGAAGAGAGTTTAGATGGGGTATCTGAAAGGTACTGGGCACAGATGGCCTGCAGCCAAGGCTGGGGACAAGGGTGGAGAGCGTACTAGTTTGTTCAGGGGAGAAACTGCATAGGGGTTCGGCACAGAGGATTCCTATGGGAGTTTTCATGGCGTGGTGTATATCAAAAGGCAAATGCAAGTGCACAGTAAAATGTTTGATGCATAGCCTGGCCTGACACAAAGCCTGTAGTCAATGTTAAGGAGCATTCCCACCTCTGAGCGGTGTAGAGACAGTGTTTAGTTGAAGCATTGAACTCTCAAATAGTATTGCTGGCACCAAATCAGTATTGCCTCACATTAATGCCCTGAGATAAATAATGTCCAGCGCGGCCAGCACCAGAAGCGCGCCCGCACAGCAACTACCATTTTGGACACAAAATGGCACCTTCAGTGCCCCAGGATGTATCGAGCCCAATTTCCTGGCCTATAGCTTGAAAGCAAAATGGCTGCCATAAACCATGGGATGACAGCATTAAACTGTCTGAATGATTTTGTGATAATTAGAGGCCAGACCAGAGGAACAAAGGACTGAATTTTCTCGAGTGAGTTGCTATCCTGATGTCGGCCTCAGTTCCGGGATGTGGCCCACTCGCAAAGTTCACTCTTCCTGGAGGCGAACGATTAAAAATGGACGTCGGGCGTGTTGCAAAATTGGGGAGTCTGTTCGGCTGGCCTGTGGTTAGAGCCACTGGCCACCTTCACAGTGTGGGTGCCAGTGCAGTGCCAGTGGTGGTGACACGGTCGGGCTGCTTTCATTAGGAGGATTGTTGCAGCAGGAGTCACATATGCGGAGACTTGAGCCTCGTTGGAATGGCTGCAATGCCCCCCTTCTGCCTTTGGGAGACCTGCGAATGACTACTGGCAAATTATTAAATGATCTCAAATGGTTTCCAGCTCACGGTCCCCAATATGAAGCCTCCCCCCACTCCCCCCCCCCACCCCCCCCCCTCCTCCCCCCCCCCACCCCCCTACTCCCGCAACCCACTCTGTTGCATCGCCGGGTTTTCCCTCCTGCCCCACCTCCATACCCACCTCTGCGGGGCTGGGAAAAATCGGCCCAGGTGGTCTGCTAATGATACCTAATGGGCCACGTTCATCGCAATTCTTCTTGTGAGAAGAAGGAAGATCATCACCGATTTTTTTGGCGGCTAAAATGCCGACCCAATTCCCCTTTTGATGCGGCAGCACCCGTGAAGCAATGGCACTTTCACAGAGTTGGGACATTATTGCACCATCAGTGGTGTCAACACATTACAGGGTCCTTCTCAGAGATTATTTTTGCCAAATGACAGCAGTCAGCGATGGGGAAGTGGAAAAGCGGAAACAGCATTTCTAAATGCTGAACAAAATGTGTGTTTGAGGTAACTTGGACTATCTCCAATGGAATGTCAGATTCCCCTTTCTTGTCGCAGTTGCAGCGAAAGTTCAGAAGTAAAAAAAAAAAGACTTACTGTCAGGCTTGTGGATTGGCAATGAAGTCAGAGTTTATTTAAGGCCTGGTTTGCCAGCCAGAAATCCTACGTGCATTCATAATTCAGAGCTAAAGCTAAATGGCTGACTGTTGAGAGGGACAAACCTCCAAACGGGAACAGTGGGCGATAATTGCAGCCATTTTGGATTGGAGCTGTCACTCGGGTTCATGCGAAAAGCCAAAAGAGGACGGCAGCCATCTTTTAATGGAGCACCGTCACCTCACACAGTTAGGTGTAAATCTGTGTTGGGTGAAATGGGGCTCAATTACGACCCATTGAAACACCAGCACTTCACAGAACATTCTCCGTGACCGATAGCTCTTGTGGGCTGGGCATCCCTCTGAGGGAGCAGCAGGTTCCCCCCCACACCCCCCCCCCCCCCCCCGCTCCCTTCCCTCCCCCACACAGTGCCCCCATCGCCAGCCACCCCCCCCTGCTCTCTCCCACCACTGCCCTCCTTCAACACATGTAGACGATATCAGGGTGGGATTCTCCAATCCCCCAGCCGCGTGTCTCTCATCCACACGCGGTTCGCTGGCGAGGGTTTTCTATCCACCCGCCATTTGTCAATGGGAATTCCCATGGAAACCAACCCATGCTGCCGCGAAACCCACTGCTGGGAGTGCGCTACCAGCGGGAATAGTCAATCCCGACGACCAGGGAATTCTGGCCTTGGCCTTTAACCCCCTGGACAAAAAAAAAAGGTCAAACAGAGAGAGATCACACTCTCCGCCTCACATTCCTGCAAAGCTCAGGTGATTAGAGGACATCCCAGGTAAATCAGCACAGGTAGAGGTTAACCTTTCAAATGCTCGGTACACTGCGCTCATTACAAAAGCTACCTTTAAATTATTAACGTGACAACCAGTGTTAGTGCAGTTACATCAATCAGTGCATTACTTCAGTCAGGATACTCCCTCCCAATTACATTGAAAAATAATGCTGCCATGTTCCAGTAAATTATAAAAGTTTACAGAACAAAATGTAAGCGTTAAGGAGAACTTCTATAATTTAACTCTTACCTGATTTGTCTTTGCTGGTGTTGATGCCTCTTAGTCTAAAACATAGAACAGCACTGGAGATTTTCAGGCCTGCGAATAGTGTCTGCCCCCTGGAATAATGACTTCCTTTGGAGTGTGATGAAGAAAATGGCTTGGCTGGAAGGGGAAGGAGTGATAGACTTGAGTTAACTGCTCTTCAAACCCTATGGGTCTACAAACATCAAATTAACCATTCAGAAAACCCTTTGCTGGTTGCTGTGACAACCCGGCAGTTTCGAACGTATCTTTCATTTTTACAGCCTGACTTTTGTTTCACTTCAGTAGCACATAGGTTTTGCGGAAGATCATAAAACGTACCAACCACTTATAGCGGCGCCCACGGTTACCAAGCATGTAAAAGATTGGAAACCTAAAATAAATGCCAATGGATTTGCATTAAAACTTCCAACTTCTCAACTTTTACTTTTTAAACCAACTTGATCATACCACACCGTTTAAACCAATCAAGGGGCACGTTGCATATGACCTTATTGCTAATCTGATTGTTGCATCTGGTCTTGCAAGAAAAAAACCCTAACACTTCTTCCTGGAATATGGGCAGTGGTTTCTACCCGCAGTCTCCTAAGCTGTTTCCTCTGTCACGCTGCTCAGTCTGTTGCTGCAAGATAAGGTTGTGCAAAAAAGGAACGGATGCTATCCTTATCTAGCCCCTATCTCTTCATGCAGATACAGCAAATACACCCTGCACAGCAGGTGCAAAAGTGCAAACACACTACCACAAATGTGTGGAAGTGATATTAAAACATTGAGAGCCAATTAAACACATGTGCGCATTCACCGACGCTCAAACAGACACGCACACATACACATTCACACACACACGCACCCATGCACACACGCGCACAGACACACATATACACACACATGCACAAACACGTATACATACACACATACATTCACAGACACACATATAATTGGACAATCTGAATTCTCCCTCAGTGTACCTGAACAGGCGCCGGAATGTGGCGACTAGGGGATTTTCACAGTAACTTCATTGCATTGTTAATATCAGCCCACTTGTGATAATAATAAATATTATTATTATTATTCACACACACATGCACAGACACACATACGCGCACATACACACACACACATATACACACAAACATGCACAGACTCACACATACGCACACACACATACACACACACACACACACATGCACAGACACACATACACAGACACACATACACACACATATACACACACACACACACACATGCACAGACACACATACACAGACACACATACACACACACACAAGCACAGATGCACATAAATGTAAGCATTGCTCACAAGGAAGAGGTCTGATTGAAGGGTTTGATGAATGCCACAACGCGCAATTGGGTTTATGTCACCCTATATTCTGGCTCAGTGGGAATCAATCTGAACTCTGAAGTAAAAAGTTGTGGGTTCAGAGTTTCTGAGAAGAAAACTCTAGATCCTGAAATGAAAATGAAAAATGAAAATGAAAATCGCTTATTGTCACGAGTCGGCTTCAATTAAGTTACTGTGAAAAGCCCCTAGTCGCCACATTCTGGCACCTATCCGGGGAGGCTGGTACGGGAATCGAACCGTGCTGCTGGCCTGCCTTGGTCTGCGTTAAAAGCCAGCGATTTAGCCCAGTGAGCTAAACCAGCCCCAGTTTCTGAGAAGAAAACTCTAGATCCTTGTGGAAGACCTGCTAATTAGCTCCTGTCCCTGTCTCCATCCACACTGCCAATTTATTCAATTTGCCTTCAATTCCATGGGTTTCAACCTTAGCTAATTGTCTCTTATGTGAGACTTTATCAAATGACTTCTGGAAATCCATATGAATAATACCCACAGACATTTCCCTGTCTACTAAGTTAGCCACCTCTCCAAAGAAACATGATCAGGCTTGTCTGGCATGAACTACCCTTTGCAAATCCAGACCGGCTCTCTCCGATTAGCTGATGTTCAGCCACTCCTATCTTTAGGTAAGGGCAGTAAGAAGTCTTACAACACCAGGTTAAAGTCCAACAGGTTTGTTTCAAACACTAGCTTCCGGAGCACTGCTCCTTCCTCGGGCGAATTTAGTTAAGCACTCCAGTAATTCCCAGAGAGTGGATTTAAGGCGAGCTGATCCACAATACCCTGATTTCCCACCCTCGTCTTTCATACACGGGGGAGTGACATGGCCAATATTCCAATCAAAAAGAATTTCACAAATTGAGAGAGCCATGGGAGATAATAGTTATGGCACCTTGAATGTTCGCACCTACCTCCTCTAAAACCCTGGTGTGGAAAGAAGGGCATGAGAGTTCTACCCTGAGTTCCTGCCAATATTGTTCATGGGAACAGATTATCGAGTCATTACCTCATTGCGATTGGTGGGATCTTGCTCTGTGCAAATTGGATTGCTGTGTTTCCTATGTTCCAGCAGTGGCTACACAGCGAACAATACTTCACTGGTTGCAAAGAACTATAAAAATGCAAGCCTTCCTTTCCGTCACATGTCAATCACTTATGCAATATTTCCCCCATCACATATATAAAGAGGCTATGATTTAATGTTGGATGGAGACAGGGAATGCTTGGTTACATCAGTGTTACTCTTTTTTAAAATTCATTCACGGGCATGGGAAGGCTGTAGCATTGTGGTAAAATCACAAGACTGAATCCAGAGCCCATGGCAATGGTGAAATTTGAATTCAATTAATCAGTCAGAAAAATAAAGCCAGTCTCAACAATAGTGACCATGAAACTATCGTCGATTGTTGTTAAATTTGTCCATTTGATTCACCTTCATGGAAGGAAATATGGGGCTGGTTTAGCACAGAGCTAAAGAGCTGGCTTTTAAAGCAGACCAAGGCAGGCCATCAGCATAGTTCAATTCCCGTACCAGCCTCAAGTGCTGGAATGTGGCGACTAGGGGCTTTTCACAGTAACTTCATTTGAAGCCTACTTGTGACAATAAGCGATTTTTATTTCATTTCTTTTTTCCAAATATGCCATCCTTCCCTGGTCTGGCCTACATGTGACTCCAGATCTGCAGCAATGTGGTTGACTCTTAACTGCCCCTCTGAAATGGTCTAGCAAGCCACTCAGTTCAAGGGAAATGAGGGCATGGGCAACAGAAGCTGGGTCTTGCCAGTGACTCTCATATCGCCACTTCTAACCTTATGATGGGAGGAAGGTCATTGATGAAGCAGGTGAAGATAGTTGGGTCTCGGACAGTACCCAGGGAACTCCTGCAATGATGTGGTGGGGTGAAGATGAGTGACCTCCAACCACCATAACCATCTTCCATTGTGCTAGTTATGAATCCAATTAGCGGAGAAATTGCCCCGCTGATTCTCATTGACTCCAGTTTTGCTAGGGTTCTTTGATAGTCAAATAATGAAACTATTGAATTTGAAAAATGAAAATCGCTTATTGTCACGAGTAGGCTTCAATGAAGTTACTGTGAAAAGCCCCTAGTCGCCACATTCCGGCGCCTGTCCGGGGAGGCTGGTATAGGAATCGAACCGTGCTGGTGGCCTGCTTAGTCTGCTTTAAAAGCCAACGATTTAGCTCAGTGAGCTAAACCAGCCCCTGACCATGGAGAACAGATTGACTTTGTAATTGAGTTGCTATTGCTCTTAATGTCAAGGGGATATAGCTGGATCCTGTCTACTTGGAGATCATCATTGCCTGGCACTTCTGAGGCACAAATGTAACTTGCCACAACTTCAAGCCTGAATGTTGTCCATGTCTTACTGCATATTGGCATGGACTCTTTGAGTATCTGAGGAGTCGCGCATGGTTGTCATCATGGAGCTGCTGAGAATTAAAGTATTATAATTTTCTCGTAGAGTTCTCAAATTGGGGCTTGTAGAAAGTTTCCAGGTCCAAAGAAGTGGTGGTGGCCATAAAATATTCAAGCAGCATACAAATGAATGGTGGATTTGGGGTGATCTGGGAAATAAGAGCAGTGTGCAGTCATCACATGTGCGGTACAGTGTGGGCTGGGCTGTCACACCTAGCAGGGGAGTACTAAGGAAGGTATAAATATCACCAGGTAGACCAAAGTGGACACCAGGTAAATTCAGCTTTGTTCAAGAGAGGGGAGTGTTTTAAATATTTCCATATTACAGACGGTCTAATGAAAAGGGGCTGGTTTAGCTCACTGGGCTAAATCGCTGGCTTTTAAAGCAGACCAAGCAGGCCAGCAGCACGGTTCGATTCCCGTACTAGCCTCCCCGGACAGGTGCCGAAATGTGGCGACTAGGGGCTTTTCACAGTAACTTCATTGAAGCCTACTCGTGACAATAAGTGATTTTCATTTTCAAAAGGTGAGGTGCGGTTACTATGTTACAGGGATAAGTTGGAGGCTTGGGCTAAGTGGGGTGCTCTTAGGGTGCAGTGGTCAGCACTGGGATTACGCCACTGAGGACCCAGGTTCAAATCCTGGCCCTGGGTCACTGTCCATGTGGAGTTTGCACATTCTCCCCAAGTCTGCGTGGGTTGCACCCCCACAACAAAGATCTGCAGGGTATGTGGATTGGCCACGCTAAATTGCCCCTTAATTGGAAAAAAAATAATTGGGTACTCTGAAATGAAAAAGAAGTAGAGTGCTCTATCCAAGGGCCGGTGCAGACATGATGGGACAAATGGCCTCCTTCTGATTCTGTGGTTCAACATGCAGAACTTTCATTTTATGAGCATTAGAGTCAGGCAAGGTTGTGTCATTGAAGCAACTGTCCACCATTTTATTCACTGCAATATGAACCTCCTTTCCAAAACCTTTCCAACTCCGGTCGTAGAATTTCAGTTTGCAGATGATGATTTTGCGGGAACTCACCCAGAAATGGAACAGGGGGGCGGGACAATGGAGGCAAGAGGACCAGGTGACATCTCCATACAGCACGTGGAAAAGGTCACTTAAAATAGGTCTATTAGACTGAGGGGTTTATAGACAGATTTCATAATGGATTTTGTAAGTGTTGTGGTGATCCACTGTGTAATTGTGTGTGTGCCTATATTAGGGGATGTACAGTAGTACCTATACTACAGGTTCGCCGGTAGCCCCTGCCGGCTAGCTCCGCCCACAAGGAGCCGTATAAATATGCATGGCTTCTCCTGAGCAGCCATTCCACCATGGGCGGCGCCATCTTCTTCCCCCAGGTCCACGTGCGGCCAATGGGCGCCGCCATCTTGCCCCGCGCCCGCAATGTGCGCTGCATGGGCGCCGCCATCTTCTCCCCCACAGGTCCTTCGGACATCGCCATCGCCACCATTTTGTCTCCCCCTTGGGACTGGACCGCTGGACCCGGGTCACTGCCGCTCCTCATCAGACTCCTCGGACGCACGCCCAGCTGCTCGCCTCCATGACGCTGGACCAGTCCCGTCCTCACAACCTGGCCACCGCTTCGACGACGGTGCTAATCAACGGCCACGCGACCTCCTGCCTACTCGACTCCGGGAGCACCGATAGCTTCATCCACCCGGACACGGTAAGGCGCTGCTCCCTCGCGGTCCATCCCGGCAACCAGCGGATCTCCCTGGCCTCCGGATCCCACTCTGTCCCGATCCGAGGTTTCTGTTTGGTCAACCTCACCGTGCAAGGCGTTGAATTCAGCGGTTTCCACCTGTACGTTCTCCCCAATCTCTGTGCTACACTATTACTGGGCCTGGATTTTCAATGTAACCTCCAGAGTCTCACCCTCAAATTCGGCGGGCCCCTACCCCCACTCACCGTTTGCGGCCTCACAACCCTCAAGGTTGACACTCCCTCCCTCTTTGCCAATCTGACTGTGGATTGCAAGCCCGTCGCCACCAGGAGCAGACGGTACAGCGCCCAGGACAAGACCTTCATCAGGTCCGAGGTCCAGCAGCTGATTCGGGAGGATATTATCGAGGCCAGCAACAGCCCCTGGAGAGCCCAAGTGGTGGTGGTTAAAACTGGGGAGAAACACAGGATGGTCGTGGACTACAGCCAGACCATCAATCGGTACACGCAGCTCGACGCGTACCCCCTCCCTAGCATAGCTGATATGGTCAATCAGATTGCACAATACCGGGTCTTCTCAACGATTGATCTTAAATCCGCATACCACCAGCTCCCCATCCGTAAATCGGACCGTCCCTACACTGCCTTCGAGGCGGACGGTCGCCTCTATCAATTTCTTAGGGTTCCCTTCGGCGTCACTAACGGGGTCTCGGTATTCCAAAGAGAAATGGACCGAATGGTTGACCGGTACGGACTGCGGGCCACGTTTCCGTACTTAGATAATGTCACCATCTGCGGCCATGACCAGCAGGACCATGACGTCAACCTTGCCAAATTTCTCCACACCGCATATCACCTCAACCTCACTTACAACAAGGAGAAGTGCGTGTTCAGCACTAACCGCTTGGCCATCCTCGGCTACATAGTCCAAAACGGACTCCTTGGGCCCGATCCCGACCGCATGCGCCCCCTCATGGAGTTCCCCCTCCCCCACTGCCCCAAGGCCCTCAAACGCTGCCTGGGGTTCTTTTCTTACTACGCCCAGTAGGTCCCACAATACGCGGACAAGGCCCGGCCACTGATACAGTCCACTCAATTTCCCCGCACGGCCGAGGCACAACATGCCTTCGCCCGTATTAGAGCAGACATAGCCAAGGCCGGGATGCACGCAGTAGATGAGTCACTGCCCTTTCAAGTAGAAAGCGACGCTTCAGATGTCGCCCTTGCCGCCACTCTAAACCAGGCAGGCAGACCCGTGACATTCTTTTCCCGCACCCTCCATGCCTCCGAAATTCGACATTCGTCTGTTGAAAAGGAGGCCCAGGCAATCGTTGAAGCGGTGCGGCACTGGAGGCATTACCTGGCCGGCAGGAGGTTCACTCTCCTCACTGACCAACGGTCGGTAGCCTTCACGTTTAACAACACGCAGCGGGGCAAGATCAAAAATGATAAAATCTTGAGGTGGAGAATCGAGCTCTCCACCTATAATTACGAGATCTTGTATCGCCCTGGCAAGCTCAACGAGCCCCCAGACGCCCTCTCCCAAGGTGCATGTGCCAGCGCACAAGTTGTTCCTCCATGTGCAGTGCATCAAAAAATGTGCTTTGGCAAATGACAAAACAAAAGACTCCAACTATACATAATGAGGCCTGTAGAATGTTCCTGGTCTTTTGTTCAAATCTTGTATTTTTTTCTATGAAGGTAAGGTAAGCGGATGTACATCTGGAATGGAATATTGTTGGACAGGAGCACAGGAAGCTATAATCTTGCAGCCTCCACTCTGAACCACTCAACCATCTAACACTATCTACAGGTTCTACAGGTTCATTGAAAAATGGCCCATTCTTTACAATCAGTAGAAATGCAAGGGGCACTTGACCCAGGCCTCAAGAAAGCTCGAAAGAGAAAGATTTGCAGCTGTATGGACTGGGATTCTCTGAGCCTCCGTGCCAAAATCGCACTCGGGGCGGGGAGAATGGGGCATCAGTCCCGCGATCGTCTGACACCAGGACGCGAACCTCCGGCGGCCGGAGAATCGGCGCAGGCGTAGTCGTGCGGCGGCAGTCGGGATCTGTTGAAAGAGGCCCCTGCGGCGATTCTCCGCGGTCGACTTCCCGCCAGCGTGGTTCACGTATGGTTCCACCCGGCGGGAGCTCGGCGTCGCGGCTGTGGTGGCCGTCCTGGTGAGGGGGGGGGGATCAGTCTCTGGATGGGGGGGGGGCCTCCACGATGGCCAAGCCCGTGATTGGGGGCCACCGCACTGGCCCGCTGTGTGGGTCCACGAGCAGCGTGGAGTACTCCACCGTAATGCTGGCCCCCTGTGGGCCACAGAATTGCTGGGCAAAGAGTCCCGTTGATGCCGGCGGGAAACATTCCGTTACGCCGGCATCAACATTTAGCCGCCATTTTGAAGAATCCCGGCCGTGGCTTTTCACATCACCCCAGAAATCTTCATAGCCAATGAAGTGCCTTTGGAGCAAAGTCACAATTGTAATGTAGGGAGCTGGATAGCCAAGTTGTGCACGAAAGTTGCCACAATTAAAAATTTGATAATTACTGTTATATTACTCTTTTAGTAATATATCTCGTCACTCTTTGCTTCTTATCAAGAATGGGTTGATGGTGTGATTCTGAAGAAACCACGAGCCTTCAACTTAAAGCGAACTAATTTATTGAGTAACAATTGATTAATATTGAGTTTGCACACTCCACAGAACTATAACTAGTAATCAAGTAATTTATATTAAAGTATTAACTAATTCAAACTACGCATGCTAAACTATGCTGTGATCTATATATCTTACATAGATCATGAATAGAATTTACAGTGCAGAAGGAGGCCATTTGGTCCATCGAGTCTGCTTCGGCTCTTGGAAAGAGCACCCTACTTAAGCCCTCACTTCCACCCTATCCCCGTAACCCAGTAACCCCACCTGATCTTTTTGGACACTAAGGGCAATTTATCATGGCCAATCCACCTAACCTGTACGTCTTTGGTCTGTGGGAGGAAACCGGAGCACCCGGAGGAAACCCACGCAGACACGGGGAGAACGTGCAGACTCCGCACAGACAGTGACCCAAGCCGGGAATCGAACCTGGCACCCTGGAGCTGTGAAGCAATTGTGATAACCACTGTGCTACCCTGCTGCCCTTACACTCTCCTGTCTAGTCACTCCTGGTTGGATGAGAGACAGAGAGAGAGAGAGACCAAGACCCTCTTGGTGTTCTTATTTATTGTGTGAACTAGTGGTGTCCTTTAGTGGTTGTGTTACACTGAGATGTAATAATTAACCCTTTAGTTATCTAGATATATACATATCATTACAATGATCTCTTTTCTAACGGTGATACGAGATCAGAAAAGGCAAAGTCTATTATGATCGCTGGATTTGAGTGAGATGGATGGGGGTCCATAGTGCTGCCTGGAATGGAGCAGTGAATGACAGACCACAATCTTAGTCTTCCTAATCTACATTAACCTGTGCTTGAGTTACAATACAGCGCTGTGATCATCTTCATAGGGTCAGTGAACCGTAACAGGTTGTGGTAAAAGCCCAGAAATTTCAGGGGCCAATGCCTTTTCTTTCAACTGTTACATTTATATAGCGCCTTTAACAACCTCAGGATATCTCAAAATGTTTTATCGCCAATGAAGTACCTTTGAAGTGCATCTATGCCTATAATGTAGGGAAATATGGTGGCCAATATGCGCACAGTCAACTTCCTCAAACTGCAACGTGGCAAGGGTGCAGGCAATCTGTTTCAGCGATGTTAGACCAGCACACCAAGAGAACTCTACTGTTCTCCTTCAAGTAATGACGCGGTATCTATTGCACCAACCTGCGAGGGCAGACGCAATCATAGTCTAATGTCCCTTCTCAAAGCCAGCAGCATTCCCTTCACATGGAAGTGTCAGTCCCATCATCTGGAACGGGACTTGAACTTACAACCTTTATGAATCATACACAAGAGTGCTACCCACTGAGCCACAGCTCCCATGATCTGATCAGTATATTTCTGCAGCACTCTGCCCTTGCAGAAGTCCTTGACTTAAAGATTAATGATAACTGTAACACAGTATTCTTCTTGTAGATTGAATATAGTTTCATGGTACAATGCCACACTTAAGATCAGATTGGCCAATATTAAGCACAGATAAGATTTCCTAGACAACAGCAACATGTATATTGATTTACAATTTTTAAAATATAAATTTAGAGTACCCAATTCATTTTTTCCAATTAATGGGGCAATTTAGTGTGGCCAATCCATCTACACTGCACATCTTTGGGTTGTGGGGGCGAAACCCACGCAAACACGGGGAGAATATGTGCAAACTCCACACGGACAGAGACACAGAGCCGGGGTCGAACTTGGGACCTCGGCACCGTGAGGCAGCAGGGCTAACACACTGCACCACCGTGCTGTCCTAATTTACAATGATAAAATAATGTGAAGCGCAAAATATTTGAAAAACACTTAAGAATCTAACATTAAACATTTATGCATATAATCAGAGTAATCACGGGGCACTTTGATCTTCATAGAGACCGAGCAATCCACAATTTCACTAATAGTGCAGAGGAGAAATTCAAAGAAGGCATTCAAGATCATGGGCGGAATTCTCCGACCCCCCGCAGGGTCGGGGAATTGCCCGGGGCCAGAATTCTCTGCCACCCGGGAATCGGCAGCAGCGGGAATCACGCCCCGCAGATCGGCGTGCCCCCCGCGGCGATTCTCCGGCCCGTGATGGGCCGAAGTCCCGCTGCTGACAGGCCTCTCCCGCCGACATGGTTTAAACAACCTCTGGTGTTGGCGGGATTGGCAGCACGAGCGGGCCCCCGGGGTCCTGGGGGGTGGGGGCGAGGGCGATCGGACCCCGGGGGGTGCCCCCACGGTGGCCTGGCCAACGATCGGGGCCCACCGATCGGCGGGCGGGCCAGTGCCGTGGGGGCACTCTTTTTCTTCCGCCACCGCCACGGCCTCCACCATGGCAGAGGCGGAAGAGACCCCCCCTTCCACGCATGTGCCGGTGGTGACGTCAGCAGCCGCTGATGCACCGGTGTATGCTCGGACCGGCGGAGGCCTTTCGGCCATCCCCGATGCCGGGTGGCGTAGTGCCAAAGGCCATTGGCGCCGGTTTTGCCGCCAGTCGGTGTAGCAGAAACCACTCCGGCGTGGGCCTAGCCCAGGGGTGGGCAAACTACGGCCCGTGGGCCGCATGCGGCCCGCCAAAGGTATTTCTGCGGCCCACCAAGTCATTAAAAAAAAAATAATAAATTCTTTAAAAAAAATTTTTTTTTTTTTTTTTAAATTTTTCTTTTAAGGTTAATGGGGGGGGGGGCTGTTGGGTTACTTACTGGTATAGGGTGGATATGTTGACTTGAGTAGGGTGATCATTGCTCGGCACAACGTCGAGGGCCGAAGGGCCTGTTCTGTGCTGTACTGTTCTATGTTCTATATGAGGCGCCCAGAATCATAACCGGGTGAAGTAATTATTTTACTTAATATACTATGCGGCCCTTTGTGAATTGTGAATTTCTGAATGTGGCCCTTGCACGGAAAAGTTTGCCCACCCCTGGCCTAGCCTCTAAAGCTGCGGAGAATTCCGGTGGGTGCCACTCCTCTATGCTGGGAATCCTGGCCCATTTTCTTGACCAGTGTGTCATTGAACCTTTGGACCAACTGGTTATTTTGGATCTAGTTTTGTGCAATGAGACAGCGCTAATTAATAACCGTGCAGTAAAGGAGCCTCTAGGAAAGAGTGATCATAATATGTGAAAAATGTTGTATTGACTGATAATTTTAAGTCATCTATTAGGGTCTTGAATCTGAACAAAAGAGATCTACGGAGATACAAAGAGAAAATTGGTCGATGTAGATAGGAAAACCTGATTAAAAGATACAATGGTGGCTGAGGAGTGACAAACATTTTAAAAAATAATTCGTAACCCTCAGTGAATCTCTTAAGGGTAAAATCCACAGGGCAAAAGTGGTTCAGCTGTGGCAAACAAAAGAAGTTATGAATAGTAAGGGGCTGGTTTAGTTAGGGGCTGGTTTAGCTCACTGGGCTAAATTACTGGCTTTTAAAGCAGACCAAGCAGGCCAGCAGCACGGTTCGATTCCCGTACCAGCCTCCCTGGACAGGCGCTGGAATATGGTGACTAGGGGCTTTTCACAGTAACTTCATTGAAGCCTACTCGTGACAATAAAGCGATTTTCATTTCATTTTCAAAAGAAAAGTTGATCTAAAGAGCAGTAAGCCTGGGGATTGGGAATATTTTCAAATTCAGTAAAAAATGACCAAGAAATCGGTAAAGGAAGAGAAAATAGAATCTGAGAGTTAACATGTGAGTGACATAAAGATAGATTCTAAGAGCTTCTATAGGTATTGTTGTATTATGCTTCTTCATGTAGCATAAGCTGCTTCCTTGATGTATGCTTTGACAAAGGAAGCTCCCAACTCGGAGATAGGTTTAACACATTTATTGAACAGTTAACAATTCTCCTACTTGAGTTCGACTCTCCTGCTAATCAAACTGTAGTAACTCAGTCTAACTAACCAGTCTGCTCTAAGCCACGTGCTGGGTGTGATGCTTCTGATCAACCCTGATGTACTCTCTAGATGTCTATCTGTGGAAAGAGACAGAGCAAGTGTGCCCTGTCCTTTTATATGGGTTGTGTAATGCCCCCTTGTGGTAATGCCACCTCTGGGTGTCTTGACTGCTAATTGGTTGTGTCCTGTTCTAAATGTTCATTAGCTGCATATTTACATATCATGACATCTCCGGTGCTCCCTCGAGTGTTTATTTAGTTGTAGTGTATTTACATTAACCCCTTGTGTATTTACGGTGATGCATACCACCACAGGTATGTAAAAAGAAAGATCAACAAAAGTAAACGTGGGTCCCATAGAGACAGAGACAGGAGCAATTAAAATGGAGAAAAGGGAGCTGGGAGGGACATTAAATTGTACTTTGCAATCGCCTCCCTAGAAATGACACAAAAAAACATTCTGGAAGTAAGGGGGAACAAAATAATAGTACTTGGTTCTAATTAAATGGGTTGAAAAGCCTTTGAACCTGATGGTCTACACCATAGGATTTTAAAAGATATAGCTGATGCGTTGGTTTATTAATTTTCTGGAATTCACTATATTCTAAAACAATCGTATCTCCATTAGAAAAGAGGTCATTATCAAATTTGTAATTGTGGCACCTTTCTGTGCACAACTTGATTGTCACGTTTCCTAGATTACAATTGTTTTTTTTAATTAAAATTTTTTTTTAGAGTGCCCAATTAATTTTTTCCAATTAAGGGGCAATTTAGTGAGGCCAACCCACCTAGCCTGCACATCTTTGGGTTGTGGGGGCGAAACCCACGCAAACACGGGGAGAATTGCAAACGCCACACGGACAGTGACCCAGAGCTGGGATCGAACCTGGGACCTCGGCGCTGTGAGACTGCAGGGCTAACCCACTGCGCCACCGCACTGCCCCACCTCCAGTAGAATTGTGACTTTACTCCAAAAGCTCTTCATCGGCTGTGAATGGGAAGGTAACATACATAATTCACCAAGCTGTGTCATGTCCATTGTATTATGAATGCGCAGTCAATCATTTATATATGTATTTATTTTAAACCACACAAGGATGAATAAAATGGCTGCCCAAGCAGGTTCGGCAACAAGAACGGAAAGTGTCAAGAGAAATGCAAAATCGTATTTTATATTCAACATTGGTTGTAGGTGGCACAGTGGTGTAGTGGTTAGCATTGCTGCCTCACGGCGCGAGGTCCCGGTTTCGATCCTGGCCCCGGGTCACTCCCTGAGTGGCAACAGTCACTCACTGGATTTTTGACCAGTGCAAATGCTTCATTGTCATGGGGACAGGTTCCCTGTCAGATTAAAGATGGTGGTGGTCTCTAGCTGGAGGGCCAGTCAGAGGCCTTCTAGCTTCAGAGGAGCTCTCGCCTGCAATGAACTGAGAAAACACTTCAACAAGACGGTGACCTCTTTTAAGAATAATTAACTAACGGTCAGAAAAAGCATCCAGGCCACCATTCTTGGTGGTCCAGTCTCCCCCTGGGACAGGAAGGCACACGTGGAGTGCTCGTAGCCCCGGCTTGCCCTGGGCACCCGCCTCCGGGTAGATGATCAGCCCCCTCTCCCCCTTCCGCATCCCACCACCTCCCCACCCACCTCTCCAGCCCCACCCTGCCAGGTAATTGTAGTCCGACTGGAAAATTCCTGTCGGTTTCCAATACCTATTTTAAACAAGGGCCTTGATGAGCCTCATTGGCTCCTATCCCTGAATCGACCTCAGCCAAAATGGTTGACGCTGGGAATGGGATCAGGAAATTGACACAATGGCTAATGCCGGTATTTATGGGCCCCGTACATCTCTGCTCCTGATCTTGATGGTGTCCAATAGTACAACTCTTCAAGCCTTCAATTAGTAACATTACCCCTCAAGTGCAGTCGATAATTATGTAATATTTTATCGAATAAACTGGAAACTCCAAACAAAGAAAATACATCTTGATGATGGGCACTGATGGTTCAATCACTTTGGAAATGAGAGTTGCACTGGGGTAGTTAACTTTCTGAATGTTTAGTTTCTGTGAAGGTACCAGAGCTGCTGAATGATGGACAGCGTGCTGGTTGGCAGAGATTTCTAATGTTCTGTCCATTGACAGGGATCAGGTTAAGTCATAAACTGACGCGACCACAGCTTGAGCAGTTGGCAACATCACATGAGCCCACAGATCATGCCTTGTGACACGCTATCCGAGACAACTTTTGGCCAGTGTAATCAACTTTGCATTTCTGTTCCTCAGATTTTGGCTTGCTCACAGGAGGTGGCATCGCTGGAAAGAATTATTGGGTACATGTGTGTATTATCCTGTTTCAACTGAACTAAAATTGGACAGAGTAAAATATGATACAGCTGGAATGCAGTTCATCTTTCAGACTTTGAAAATAAAAACTAGAGATTCAGGAAGCGCATTCTACCCAAAAATGATTGATCAACCTTACAATTGCCACAATTGGATTTTTAATCTCTTCATTTTTTAATGGGCTGGGCCAGCATTTGTTACCCAACGCTAATTGCCCGTAAACTGAGAGGCTTGCTCGGCCATTTCAGAAGGCACTTAATAGTCAACGGCATCGTTGTGAGTCTGGAGTCACATGTAGGGTAGACCTGGTAAGGATGGCAGCTTTCCTTCCCAAAAGGGCATCAGTGAGTTACACAACTCCATGCTATCCAATGGCCTCGGACACAACAGAACTATACCTTATCACCTGCCATCAAGCTGGCAGAACGGGCAGTGCGGACTTTTAAAACTGGCATGAAGAAACAACCATTGAGACCGTATTGGCCTGAATTTTATTCGACGAGGATCCACTCCCCACACAACAGGAATTTCCCCAAAGGAACTGTTAACGGGACAGAGGCTTCGTATAAGACTAGCCTACTATTCCCAAACCTGGTGGGGAATGTGGGGCGAAATTCTCCCATCGGGAGACTAAATGCCAATGGCGGAGTGAAAACTGGAGTGTTTCACTCCGGCGTCGGAGGCCGCTCCTCGCCCCCTACTCTCCCACCCCCAGGGGGCTAGGAGCGACGCTGCATCAAATACGCGCGCCGGGCCTTGGCGCCACGTCAAAGCGGCGGCGCGTAAATTACACAGCCGGAGGTGCGTACATGACGTCACCCGCGCATGCGCAGGTTGGCCGGCGCCACATGAAAGTGCACCCTTTAGAGACGCCGGCCTGCTGATCGGTGGGCACCGATCGTGGGCCAGACCCCTACTGAGGGACCCCCTGGTGCTCGATCCTTCCTTCCCCCCCCCCACAGGCAGCACACCCAGCGTTCGCGCGCTGTTCACGCAGGCAGCGACCAGTTGTGGTTGGCGCCGCGTGAACCCGTCGGATTGGGCAGGCCGCTCGGCCCATCCGGGCCGGAGAATCGCCGCTCGACCGTTAGAAACAGCGAGCGGGGATTCTCCGAGCGGCCTGTCGTACAATGCGGCACGCCGTTTCGGGGGGAGGTGGGAGAATTGCGTGCGGGTGCCAGGGCGGCGTGGCGGCAATCGCCCGGCACTCCCGCGATTCTCCCACCTGGCGTGGGGGTCGGAGAATTGCGCCCGTGAAGTCGCCACAAGAGAACCAGAACTGAAATTCCCACTCTGCAAGAACGCAAAGAATATTCGAAACAGGCAGTCAGGTTTACGTGAGGAACGTCAGAACTCAGAGGTCCCAGGAGAAAATGAGGTCTGTGTCATACAAAATGAAGGTCCAGGGTAAGGTCGTGAAAAAACAGCTGGATCAGGAGCAGGAAGTCCACCCCTGAGCAAACCTCATTACCGGCCATGTAGTTCGTCGCTGCCAGGATCGGGCGAGGGCTCTGTGCCGACCTTGGCCTCGGACTAATATGGGTGGCACGGTAGCACAGTGGTTAACACTGTTGCTTCACAGTACCAGGGTCCCAAACTCGATTCTCGGCTTGTGTCACTGTGCGTGCGGAGTCTGCATGTTCTCCCCATGTCTGCGTGGGTTTCCTCCGGGTGCTCCGGTTTCCTCCCACAGTCCGAAGATGCGCGGGTTAGGTGGATTGTCCATGCTAAATTACCCTTAGTGTCCAAAAAGGTTAAGTGGGGGTTACTGGGTTATGGGGATAGGGTAGATATGTAGGCTTGAGTAGGGTGCTCTTTATAAGGGCCGGTGCGACTCGATGGGCCGAATTGCCTCTTTCTGCACTGTAAATTCTATGATTCTATGAATTTGCTGGCAGCGGGGAGACTGGGAGAGAAACGGACTTGAGGGGAGAAGAATGTTATGGTGGCCACGAAGGAAACGGGGGATCATCAGTAGAGCTCCCTGTGAGTTTCATGGAATATGAACTTCCCTCTTGAGTGGGCGAGGGCTCAGCCAATGGGAAAGGCGCAGCAGGAGTTTAAAACCCACTGCTTCAACCCAGGCCCCCATTATGTGCAAGACAATTGCACCAAGCCCGTAAGATGATGCATCGCAGGCAAGTTGTAACTTCAGCTTGGAATGGTCATGAACCACCATAATTCGCACTGTTCCCTTCTCAAACACACCCTACTTCCTCCCACCTGGATGCTTGACCCAAGAGAGGCAGAAATATTTGCTCATCCACGGACACAAGCCTCACCTTCCGACTCCCTTGGGTGGCAGCCACGCATCCGTATTTGAATTTGTTTAAGTTCCCCGGCACTTGGTGAAACTTTTTAAAGAGCTTCAAACGGGTGCCCATCTCTCCAGAATATTCTGGAAGGTTTAGACCTTTTCCTCAAGTGCGTGAATCTCGCAAATCATGGGTAAGATAACACGGAAGGGCAAGGTGCACGACCCGCATCCCCACCCAGCCCCACTCGCACTTCCACACCAAAAATGCATTGGTGACATGCTTCACCCTTCCCGTTCCACAGCTACAAAGTGCTGTGGGCTGACAAACGAGGGCCTCGTGGGACATCTGTCCTCCATTGGGTTCCATCCCTAACAGGGTTACTGAGCAACTGGTGATTTGGTTCACTGAGAGCTTTTACTGAGGCATATGTAGGCCACCAATGGTCCATCAAGACCTTTGAATCAGCATCATGGTGTTTGACCATATAATAATATAATTAACTTTAATTTTATTGCAGTCATATAGAAGCAAACTTTGTCACGCCAATATTGTAAAGAGGTTCCATCGCATGAATATGAACATCCAGGTTAGGAACAGGAGCCGACCACTCGGCCCCTCGAGCCTACTCCATTCAATAGGTTCATGGCTGATCTGATTGCAACCTTCCATCTACCTCCAATGAGTTTTCACTCCCTTGCTTATCAAGAATCTCTCTACCTCTCCCTTAAAAATATTCACAAACTCTGCTTCAATCAGCTTTTGAGGAAGAGAGTTCCGAAGACTCACAACCCTCTGCGATAAAAGCACTTTAACTCCCCAGGGACTTTCCCAGCCAAACCGCAGTCCATTAGCCGAGACTGAAAAACACATTCCTTTGTCAATTTCACCTTCTGGCTGCTGAAAACACCCAGGCCCTGCAAAACTGAATTATTTTTGATAAAAACATGATCACTGCAGTCAAACACACTCTTACCCCAGGCTTTTAATCCTTAAATTGCCCAATACTTAGAACACAATATTCTTCAAGTCTTCTACCCGTCACAATTTACAAGAAGAAGTTAAACATAGCTCGTAAGGTGAAAGGGATCAAATTTCCTGCCAGTTCAACTTGATCTCTTCGAATCAATCACACCACATTAAACCTGGTCCTTGGCCCGACACCACTTTCAATGGTAGCTGTGCAGATTGCTGTCTAACCCACTGGAATCATGGTCACTCTTTTCATGGCCTGTCGGGTATATGTAGCCAGTCTTCAACCTCAGGGGTTGAACCCCTTCTTGGAGATACCGGTAGACATGTTTGCTCATGGCCGTAGCTGACACCCCCATATCTGCTTCCACCTTCAGTGGCTGGCCGTTCATTAACAACACCATTATGATGGGAGCAACCCTGCCTGCTTTCACATAATCCAGCAACAAAACATTCTGTTACCCGCTGGGCCGTCCTCCATTCTATACACTGGGGATGGATTATTTACTCTGCTGTTACTGGGCAGGCCCTGCTTGTTTTCTCCCGTGTGCCTCAAATGTCCCTTTTTCCCACACATGAAGCACTCGGCTTCTCTAAATCTACATGTTTCTGGGCAGTGAGCTCCCCCGCATCGATAGCACTCTATGTTGCTCCTAGGCTGTTGTTTAAATCTTCGATTCTTTGTGGCTCTTCAGGCTTCTGTGTTGTTCCGTCGACTTAAACCAACGCCTTCACTCGTGGCGCCGCTGCTGCTCGCAGGTTCCTGCCCTAGCTGGTGGGCCTCATTGTTCTGAGCACTTTGCAGTCCTGGGTGCAATTCTTGGCGCTCTCTATCACTGATGCCATTTCCAGCTCCATTTTAAAAGTTAACTCTAATTCAGCAATTTTCTCTGTATTGCTGCATTGTTTGCACCACATACCAATTGGCTGTTAAATATGTCATTCAACATTGACCCAGAATCGCAATGCTGCGCGATTTGTCTTCGTCTTGCTTTGAAGGCTGCAGTGGTCTTCCCTGGGCTTCTCCCTGCGGAGCTACATTTGTACCTTTGTAATATTACTGAAGGCTTTGGCTGGTAATGCCCCTTCGCTCAGTCAATGAGCAAAATGTCTTCATTGAAACATAGGAAACAGGAGCAGAAGGAGGCCATTTGGCCCTTCGAGCCTGCTCCACCATTCATTGTGAACATGGCTGGTCAACCAACTCAGCAGCCTGTTCCTACCTTCCCCCATATCTTTTTTTTAAATTGAAAGTGGGGGGCCTGCACAAAGTCGTAGAAAAATACTGGTACGTGTTCCAGGAGGAATTGAGAAAGATCAACGGATTGCAAGCAACAATCCATGTCGACCCAGAAGCTACCATAAGATTTTTTTTAGAGAAACATCAGCCCTACACATTATTGAGATGGTAGAGACAGAACTAAAATGATTAGGAGACTTGGGCATCATTAGACCTGTACAATTTTGAGAGTGGGCAGCACGCCCTGTGCCAGTAGTGAAACCAGACGAGTATATCTGCGGAGATTACAAGATAGATAGATAGATAGAACAGTACAGCACAGAACAGGCCCTTCGGCCCTCGATGTTGTGCCGAGCAATGATCACCCTACTCAAACCCACGCATCCACCCTACACCCGTAACCCAACAACTCCCCCCCTTAACCTTACTATTAGGACACT
This sequence comes from Scyliorhinus canicula, assembly GCF_902713615.1. Lineage (NCBI taxonomy): Eukaryota > Metazoa > Chordata > Chondrichthyes > Carcharhiniformes > Scyliorhinidae > Scyliorhinus > Scyliorhinus canicula. Next base: position 148,730,260 of record NC_052158.1, on the reverse strand, counting down.
ACGGGCAATTTAGCATGGCCAATCCACCTAACCCGCACATCTTTGGACTGTGGGAGGAAACCGGAGCACCCGGAGGAAACCCACGCACACACGGGGAGGACGTGCAGACTCCGCACAGACAGTGACCCAGCCGGGAATCGAACCTGGGACCCTGGAGCTGTGAAGCATTTATGCTAGCCACCATGCTACCGCGCTGCCCAAAGCTGATGGTAAATCAGGCCATGGAACTAGATAGTTACCCCATCCTCAAAATAGAGGATCTATATGCCAGTTTGGCAGAGGGCTTGACATATAGAAAGTTAGACATGAGCCATGCTTACCAATAGTTAGAACTGGATGATGCATCAAGAGGACATGACATCATAAATACTCATAAAGGGTTATACCAATATACACATCTACCGTTTGGGCTTTCATTGGCTTGTGCGATCTTCTAGCGAACTATGGTGAGTTTGCTGCAGGGTTTGCCTAGAGTTGTTGTTTACTTGGGCAACTTTTTTAATAACAGGATCCACTGAAGAGGAACAGCTGGCCAATTTGAACAAAGTAATAAAGAAATTTCAAGAGGCGGAAGTGTGCTTAAAAAAAGAGAAGTACACCTTCTAAGCAAACAAGGTGGGTTGATGCTAGTTATCAGGTGAATGCTGAGAGGTTATACCCCATGGAGAACGAAGTAAGAGTAATTAAGGAGGCACCGACCCCTAGGAACGCCGCTTCCTGGGGATGGTCACCTACTTTGGGTGGTTCCTCCCAAATCTGTTGACATTGCTAGCACCATTGCATGTGCTGTTTAGAAAGTGCCAGAGATGGGCTTGAAAGGCACAGAGGAAGGGACTTTTAACCACGTGGAAGACGTACTTCAGTCTTCATGTTTATTCGTGCATTTCAACCCCTCTAAGAAGATAGTACTTCAGACAGCATTATCAGAGACCCCCTCCCACCCAGGCATTGCCTTCCTCCTGACCTTTCCATCAGGCAGAAGATACAGAAGTCTGAAGACCCGCACATCCAGAAATAGGAACAGCATCTTCCCCACAGCTACTAGACTCCTCAACGACTCTCCCTCGGACTGATCTGTTCCCTGTAAGAACACTGTTCATATTACCCTGTGCAGCTCTTGCTCATGTATTTGCTTTGTTTGGCCCTTGTTCCGCACTGTAACCAATCACTATTTGTCGATGTACTTCGTTGATTGTTCTTTTGTCCACTGTGTATGTACTGTATATGTTCTCTTGGCCGCAGGAAAATACTTTTCACTGCACTTCGGTACATGTGACAATAAATCAATCAATCAATAAATCAATCACCATATGGGCTAAGGGCTGGATTATCCCATATAATGGAGAACATGTCCGAGAGACCTAATGGGTACGTATCAAGAACTGTAGTAGACATGGAAAGAGTATACTCCCAGAAAAAGAAGACTTAGTTATTATCTGCGGCATCAAGAACAAAGAACAATAAAGCACAGGAACAGGCTCTGTGGCCCTGCAAGCCTGCGACGACCATGGTACCGGCATAAACTAAAACCGTCTGCCGATGCACCCCCTTAAGAATTTTATCTCTAATTTTATAATGTCTCTCCATGTCCTTCCTACCAAATTGCATCACCTCACACTTCTCCGCATTAAACAGCATCTGCCACCTACTTGCCCACCCGGTCAACTATTTATGCCCTTTTGAAGTTCAACACTGTCCTTTTTACAGTTTACAATACTTCCAAGTTTCGTGTCATCCACAACTTTGAAACTGCACCAAGATCGAGATCATTAATATATATAAGGAAAGCCGACCCACAAGGAACTCCAGTACAAAGCTTCCTCCAGCCTGAAATATATCCATTGACCATTACTCTTTGCTTCATATTATTCAGCCAATTATGTAACCATGCTGCTACTGTCCTGTATATTCCATATGTGCCACTGGGGGGCAGAAAACAGGAGCATATAGGCCAGTTAGCTTGATGTCTCTCGTGGGGAAGGTGTAAGAATCAATCATGAAGGAGATTATATTCAGGCACTTAGATAAGCTCACGGTAATTGGGAAAAGTCAGCATGCTTTTGTGAAAGAGAAATCATGTTTAACCAGTTTATTAGAGTTCTTTGAAGGAATTCTTTGGCGGCACTGTGTTAGTGGTTAGCACTGCCGCCTCACAGCTCCAAGGTCCCAGATTCAATTCCAGCCTTGGGTGAGTGTCTGAGTGGAGTTTGTGTGGAGTTTGCACTTTCTCCCTGGGTGGGTTTGCTCCTGGTGCTCCGGTTTCCTCCCACAGTCCAAAGATGTGGGCCGGGATTCTCCCGAGTGCCCGCCGAGTTCAGCCGAGTCCTGCCAGCGTGGGTTATGTATGGTCCCACCCGGCAGGACCTCGGAGTTCTGCCTGCGGGGGCCCTCCTGGTGGGGGGAGGGGGGTGCGGGGGGTTGCGACCCCGGGGAGGTCTCCACGGTGGCCTGTCCCGCGATCAGGGCCTACCAATCGGTGGGCGGGCTAGTTCCGTGGGGGCCTACGTTCCTCAGCGCCGGGCCGACTCTGCCACATTGTCCGGGGGCCGGCACAGAGATGGGAACTCATGCGCATGCGCGAACCCGCGCCGGCCGTGGCGTGCATGTGCGAACTCACGCCGGCCTTGACGCACATGCGGGGACTTGCACCGGCAGTGTCGCACCAGCTTTTGGGTGACGGAGCTGCGGAGACCATTCCAGCACCATACTAGCCCACTGGGAAAGGGTGAATAGCTGCCACTTGAGGCCCGTTGATGCCGGAGTGGCTCGTGCCACTTTTCACGCCGGCGTCAGAACTTGGCCGCAGGATTGGAGAATCCTGGCCGTGCAGTTGAGGTGGATTGGCCATGCTAAATTGCCCCTTGGAAAGATTAGGTGGGGTTACTGGGTTATGGGGAGAGAGTGGAGGCATGGCTTAGGTAGGGTGTTCTTTCCAAGGCCTGGTGCAGAAGTGATGGGTTGATTGGCCTCCTTCTGCACTGTAAATTCTATGACCTATGAGTAACATGGCTGTGGATAAAGGGAAGCCTGTAGACCTGCTGTACTTGGGTTTCCAGAAGGCTATAGTGTGAAATAGAAACTCATTGTGTAGGGGTAACATATTAACATGGATAGAAGATTGGTTGGTTGACAGCAAACAGAAAGTATGCGCCAATGGGTCTCTGATTGGCAAGATGTGATGAGTGAAGTCCAGCAGGGGTCTGCGCTGGGGCCTCAACATTTCAAAATTTACTTCCATGACTTAGATGAGGGCAGTGAAGAAATGGTGGTTAAATTGCAGATGGCACAAATTTAGGTAAGGAAAGTATGTTATGAAGAAGACATAAGTAGTTTGCAGATGGATATAGATAGGGTGAGTGAGCGGACAAACGTCTGGCAGGCAGAGTATAATGTGGAAAAAATGTGAAATTGTTCACTTTGGAAGGAAGAATAAAAAAGCAGAGTTGTACTTAAATGGAGAATTCCGAGCTGCAGAGGGATCTAGGTGTTCCAGTGCATGAGTCGCAAAAGGTTAGTATGCAGGTGGAGCAAGAGGGCAGCACGGTGGCCTAGTGGTTAGCACAACCGCCTCACGGCGCTGAGGTCCCAGGTTCGATCCCGGCTCTGGGTCACTGTCCGTGTGGAGTTTGCACATTCTCCCCGTGTCTGCGTGGGTTTCGCCCCCACAACCCAAAAATGTGCAGAGTAGGTGGATTGGCCACGCTAAATTGCCCCTTAAGTGGAAAAAATAATTGGGTAATCTAAATTTATAAAAAAAAATGCAGGTGGAGCAAGTAATCAAGAAGACTTATTTTATTATGAAGGGATTTGAAGATAAAAGTAAGGAGACTTTTTTCTCTCTCAGAGGATTGTGGAACTCTCTGCCTCAGATATGTTAGAGGCGGGCCATTGAATATTTTAGGCCGAGGTAAATAGATTCTGGTGAGGCAATGGAAACAAAAGTTATCAGGGATAGGTGGGAATGTGGAACTCAAAGCACAAACAGGTCTGCCACAATCTTATTAAATGGCGGCGCTCAGCTGCAGACATTGCCACGGGGGCGCCGACTAATCAACCTGCGACCTTCAGAAACAGGAAGTCCTCCCACTCCCTGAAAGCGCTGGTGGTGCGTGACCGCACCGAGATGCTGCGTGCAGCACAATACGGTGCAGCAAAGGGTCCTGCAGCCACAGGCGGCAGAAGTTGGGTCTGTCATGACAACATCTGAGGAGGATACAGTGAGGAAGATGAGGAGGAGGCCCCTGTTCAGGTTGATGGATCTGACAGGAAGGAGGGGGAAGAGGGCGGCAATGGGAGACCAGCCGCGGGGCTGAGCCATGCAGCCATGGCTGATTCCTTGAGGAGGGGCTTCGTCACCAGGAGCCTGCTAACTCAGAGTAGACTCACCTCTGCTCTTGGAAGCTGACAATTTACACCAGCCGTTCCCAGGTGAGCAGCTTCCACGTTAAAAAGATCTCTCTACATGGGAGCCACAATTTGTCGGGGAAATGCCCATTCCCAACATGTGAGAAAACAAACAGCACATACAGAAAGGCACTGCCATCAACATGGCTGGAACCATGACCATCATAACCATTGGCCCCGACATAGTTCACAAATACACCTTGAGAAGTCCTTCACAACCTGGACCCTGCGCATGTATGATAGTGACTGTCAATGAGCCTGTCAAAATGCCACCTTGTGGCAACTTAAGCCATGCCCACTACGCCAGGAGTGCCAGTAGGAAACAGAACTTTACACCCAGCACCTTCAGATATGCTCACTGGGCATTCTGCAGGGTGAGGCCACTTCTGTGTTAGAAAAAACTCCTTCAACTGCTTTCCCCATTATTCATGCAGCACAGCCATCCAGGTCCAGGAGGGTGACACCTTGCTGCCAGGCACCTCGAGCTCCACATGAAACCACAATCTCTATCATCCAGAAGACAAAGGCTTCCATTGTAGTGGGGGGGAAACCACACAGGCATGCTCCCTGGAGCATGCATGGCATCTTGACATGTGGAAAATCCATTTAACGCTTACGTGTGGAAGACTGCCTTTGACAGCACGCACGCTTGAAGCGTATCTTATGAAAAAATTCATTTACAGGATGCGTTTGTCGCTGATTAGGCCGGCATTTATTGCCCATCCCTAGTTTCCCTTCAGAAGGTGGTGGTGAACATAGAACATAGAACAGTACTGCACAGAACAGGCCCTTCGGCCCTCGATGTTGTGCCGAGCAATGATCACCCTACTCAAACCCACGTATCCACCCTATACCCGTAACCCAACAACCACCCCCCCCCCCCCCCCCCCCCCCAAACCTTACTTATTTAGGACACTACGGGCAATTTAGCATGGACAATCCACCTAACCCGCACATCTTTGGACTGTGGGAGGAAACCGGAGCACCCGGAGGAAACCCACGCACACACGGGGAGAACGTACAGACTCCACACAGACAGTGACCCAGCCGGGAATCGAACCTGGGACCCTGGAGCTGTGAAGCATTTATGCTAACCACCATGCTACCGTGCTGCCCCAATGGTGGTGAGTTGCTTTCTTGAATCGCTGCAGTCCTTCAGGTCTAGGTACACCCAATGTGCTGTTAAGGAGGGAGTTCCTGGATTTAATCCCAGCGACAGCAAAGGTATGGCGATGTGAGTGACTTGGAGGTGAAGCTGCAGGTGGTCGGGTTCCCAGGTATCTGCTGTTCTTGTCCTTCTGATAACAATGATGGGCAAGAAATATTGCAAGGTACATCTCGACCCGCAACCTTTGGTGTGCTGCTCCCTCATCTGAAAGCCTGGAAACGGAAACTGCCTTCCACTGACCGACATGTATGGGCGCACTGGTGCCCCTGATGGCATCACTGAGAGATGGACGCCAGCAAGCAGTTTTCAGTGTCGCTGGTAAAACCAGCTTCATTCTGTAAACATCAACATTGTCGACATTAGTGTGTAAAAACAGGCTGAAACATTTTTGGTTGCAGTGATGTGGATTTACCACGTGCTTTATTGTGAGGAAAACAGAGAGATATGAAACTGTGATAGCCTTCCCAGGCCACAGGGTGTGGGGATGATTGTTTTCTCTGTGGCCACCGGCTAGGAGTAGGGCAGCTTACCCGTGCTTGTATAAAAGGTCGGCCAGTCTGGAACCAACTGACAAGAGACAGTACCTGGTGAGGTTCTACCGGTACTCATGGATGTAATTGTTGTAAAGTGAATGTTGCTTACCATTTGCTGACTTTGGACTCCCCATGCCTTATTAAAGAAACCATCAATGATTGAGACAACATGGCACACTGCACTCTCAAACACACCTCCATGCGGCGCTCCGCGTGTTGCTTCGGGGGAGGTTTCGGCAGGATGCTTATTTCCTGTGGTCTATGGCATTAGGAGAGTGCGAGCCGGCCTCATGGTGAAGGACCGCTTTGGGAACTTACTGCGGACTGTGGCCTCTGTCTTTCCGCAGGGCCATTCAGCCACTGTCACTGGCATACAGAGGGCAGGCGCGGTAGCACTGTTGCTTCACAGCGCCAGGGTCCCAGGTTCGATGCCCGGCTTGGGTCACTGTCTGTGTGGAGTTTGCACGTTCTCCCCGTGTCTGCGTGGGTTTCCTCCGGGTGCTCCGGTTTCCTCCCACAAGTCCTGAGAGACGTGCTGTTAGGTGAATTTGACATTCTGAATTCTCCCTCTGTGTACGAACAGGTGCTGGAGTGTGGTGACTGGGGGCTTTACACAGGAACCTCACTGCAGTGTTAATGTAACTTGTGACAATAATAAAGATTATTATTATTAAGCAGACGAGGACTCTGGCAGAGACCAGCTGGGCACGATGGTGCTGAAATAGTTCCAATACCTTCCTTACTGATCTCCACAGCCTCCAGGTGGCTTAGCAATAACGTGACAACACATTTCGCAGGGCTTTATAATGAGAGACAGACAATGAATTTGGCAGGGTGAACAAAGGACTAATCAAGGGTACAAGTTGGGATCTGGATATGTTGTCACCTACAAATCTCGAGAGCTCCACATTAAAAATGCTGACAAAGATTCTCACTATGTACTCAAAGACGGAGTTTGCCAAAAATGTGTGTATAGACGGGTGAAGACAAGTCTCTGCATTTAAAGTTACCTGATGCATCATTTTACTTGGATATGAGAGGCAGTTGGAATTAAAAGAAACAAATATTCGTTGGAGGTGAGCAGCGCTGGCTGGTCCAGTGCAAGCAAAATTGTCTTTGCTCGCTGGGCCACCTCAGAGAGCAGTCAATCTATAGGCCAGGCCAGGTAAAGATGGAAGATTTCCTAAAGGACATTGGTGAACTAGATGGTTTTTTATAACAACGGTTTAATGGTCATGATTAGACTTTTAATTGCAGGTTCAAACCCGGGTTCCTTGGTCCCTGGAATCCACTGAGGTTGCCACTACGTGATAATGTCCTCTTTTTTGTTTCTGCCACCATTTTTTTCCTTGGAAGGGAATCAAACCTGGGACCCTGCTTAATAATAATCTTTATTAGTGTCTATTTTCATTTAATTTCCTCTTGACATCCACCCGGCCGTAGACCTTCCCTTTTATTCTTCTACTCTTCCCCCAAACCACCCACACTTGACACTTTCTCTCTGTGTCTTAAATTTGGCGGCCACAATTTAGCGGCTGCACTAGGCTCGAGTGCAAATCCCACAATGGCCGCTAAGTCTCGTAAGTGACCAAAAACGGGATTTGCGGATAGGAAACAGGGGGATTGAAGCACCCTTAGAACTGGGAGAAGTCATGGAGACCATCAACCCCAGGCAGGCGGGGAAGGCGCCTGGACCAGATGGATTCCTGGCAGACATCTATAAAAAATTTGAGATGGCATTAGCCCCTCACCTGTGGGAGATGTTCGCAGACTCGCTGGCGAGGGTCATGCTGCCATCAACCCTTGCGCAGGCCTCAATCTCGCTGATACCCAAGAAAGACAAAAACCCAACAGAATGCGGGTCCTACAGACCCATATCGCTGCTCAATGTAGACCCAAAAATACTGGCCAAAATCCTAGCCAGGTGACTGGAGAACTGCATGCCAGAGGTGGTGGCAGAAGACCAGATGGGCTTTGTTAAGGGCAGACAGCTACTGTCGAACACTGGTGCCTACTAAACATGATAATGACCCCATCCGGGGGAAAAAACACCAGAGATGATCATCTCCCTGGATACAGAAATGGCCTTCGACAGAGTCGAATGGAAATATGTCAAAGAGGTACTGGAGCAGTTTGGGCTTGGAGCAGGGTTCACGGCATGGGTGAAATTGCACAGGGTGTTGTTAAATCAGGCGAGAAAAGGCGGCTCTCAGTTACACACAGCTTTTCTCGCCGCATCCAACGCTCTGCAATTTTGGAAGATTGCACCTCTTCTGCCCCTAATTCCTTCCAATCCAGATGCCACGTCATCAACATGAAATGTTGACCGTTCCTCTCTCTGTTGAGGCTGGCTGATCTGCTGAACAATCCCAGAATTTTCAGTTTTTATTCCAGATCTCCAGCATCTGCATTATTTGGTTTGAGGTTAATTCCTGTAAAAAACACAGAATCATGGATGAAAGGATTCTCTCAGGGAATTGTTATGATGGGCTCTGAACATTCCGATGAACAATGCTGGTACGACCTGGGTTGGATCTTTGTGTTCAGAAAGGCTGTGATCGGAGCTCGCGATTGAGGCGGTTTATTGATTTTGAAGAAGTATTGGGTACTGAGTTGCAGGAAACTGATGTGTTATGTATTCTGGGATAACACAGGCTGCAACTGGATGCAGCTTTGACCAAAAGATACTCCAGACCTTGAAGTTAGTTCAATCTGATTTATTGAACCAGTAGCACAGTTAGCACAGGTCTCTGTGAGTTCGACTCTGTGCTAACCTATGTGTGGTTACTCTGTCTGATTGGACCAGACTAGCTCTTAGCCACGTGCTGGAGGTGTGATACTGTACATACACCCTGACTGACTCTCTAGATGTTCATCAGTGGAAAGAGATGGAGTGTGAGAGCCTTGTGCCTTTTATAGTGAGATACCACCCCTGAGTGTCCTGCCTGCTCATTGGTCATGTCCTGTTCTCTGTGTTCATTAGCTGTCTGTATATCATTATCTGCATATTTGCATATCATGACAGAAACGATTTGAATAAATCTTTCGTGAAGTCTGCAAGCTTCAGCAAATTGGAAAGTATGCCACCAAATCGGTAGGCCAGGT
>NC_052158.1:147801050-147806050 GCF_902713615.1 Scyliorhinus canicula | reverse complement strand
TGCTCAGATACAGCGGGTTACCTTCATGGTCTGTTCATGCATGGTGTTCGCCAGGGAGTGTTTGCTTGCATCCCTTTTGGAGTCTTTCATCACTCGCACTGTGGAGCCTGTCATCGCTCGCTCTGTGGAGTCTTCCTGTGCTCTCTGTGTGCGTCGTCTTCGTCTAGGGTATTGCTGTCATCCAATGTATCGACGCTGCCATGGCATCATGGTGTTGGATTCATCTACCATGAGTAGATTCGTGTTGAGCTTTGCAACGGTGTCGCTGATGCTGTGATCAGCATGTCCAAATAACTCCTCCATGTCTGAGTAGTATTCTTTGAAACCCATTTCATCTCGTTGGCTTCTTCTACCACGAGTTGGTTCGTGTTGTACTTTGCGACCGTGTCGCTGATGCTGTGATAAGCATATCCGACTGACTCAGCTATGTCTGAGTAGTATTCTTCGAAACCAAAGCATTTGGTTGGATTCATCTACCACGAGTTGGTTCGTGTTGTACTTTGCGACCGTGTCGCTGATGCTGTGATAAGCATATCGACTGACTCAGCCAGGTCTGAGAGGTAATCTTCGAAAAACAAATCATCCTTGTTGTTTCGGAATTCTTTTTGTTCTCTTCACTGTGTGTGGTGAAGGCTGCTTTTTTCAGGGTGTGTGCAAGTTGTTTTTCACTGTTGGTTTAAGTTCAGGCGTTTTTCTGTGTTCTGAGGCAAGAAAATTTGGTTTTACCACTTTAAGTGTCGTGTTTTCAATTTTCGGCCATTCCCTTTTAAGGCGTGGTCTGGATGCTCAGACGTCATGACGTCACGCGTAGGAATGAATGCGCATGCGCAAATCGGCCTTCCTTCTTCACTGTGTGGTTTCGTGCCCATTGCGCATGCGCGGCTTGCGCATGCGCATAACGATCCGCGACCAAGACTGTTTTTGACTGCGCATAACGATCGGCACCGCGATATTTTTTAAACTGCGCATGCGCGGCTTCCGGTTCCGGCGCATGCGCAGACTCAATTTGTAGTTCTTTGCTTACCGGAGACTGCAAAATGTGCTCCGACGATTTTTCGCGGATTTCAGCGATTTTTCTTTCCCATCTGGACTGGATTTCTAAAAGTTGTAAGTTACCTTCTCTTCCCGATCTGGACTGGGTTTCAGCGTTTTGGCTTTGTGAGAAATTCTTGTTATTTCTTCTTTTTGATCTGTACTTTTCATTCGCGATTTCTTGTTCTTTTGTGATTTTTTAAGTTTTGCATCACTCAGGCTCTGTGCAGTTTGGCCTCTGAGCATGCCTTGCTGTGCAAATTCCTTACAGTACTCTTCAAATTTGTTTAGTATCGTTGTAAGCTGTTTCTGTCTTCACCTTTTGAGTATTTAAATCCATTATAAACTTTCGTAGCTTCATGTCCTTCGATGAGAATTGCTATTTTAATTTCGTCTGAGGCTGCTTCTGCATCATTGCTATGATACCGTAATTGAACCATTGTTAAACGTTTCCCAGACACTTTTTACATTTCCAGTCGTCCAGCTGAAGTGTGAATCCAAGGCACTTCCCCCATCAGCGATGTCTTCCCAAGTCGAATGTCCAGTAGGAGATTTCCATGCCATTTTGAGCTTTCTGTATCTGCAGCTGAGTTGTCCTGTAGTAAGCGTCTGAAGCCACTCCTGGGTACCATGTGTTGTTACTCGTGTCTTAATAAAGCTCGTAGTCTCAAATGTGGAGAAGATGCTTTTTGTGAATTCGTTCTCTCTTCAGAGCTCTACCTACGGCTACCTTCAGTGCTACTTGCTGCTGTGTGTGTACAGCTACCAGTTCTGCCTGCTGTGAAGTGTGTCCTCACTTCCTGTCCCCGTCTATTTATATGGCTCTCCCGTGCCCCCTCTAGTGTTTGCTCAGTTGTATTGCATCTAGTTAACTTGTGATCACCACACCGTCGTTCTAGGCGCAGTAGTGCCAAGAAACACCTCGCTAAACGCGGACGTCAACTCACGTCTTCGGAAGCGTGCCCACAATCCTTTGAGTCAGGATTCCATTCTGAGATCGTCCCGTCCAATGATAACAACTGGGATTGCAACCCTTTCATTTCCTTCAATCTTCCTCTTTCACACACAGTGCCATTGAATAACTACAAACTGCATGATCCCAAGGCCACTGCCAACCATAAAGTATTCATTTGCATTTGTATCACTGACAAATGTCTTATTTGATGTTGATTACAAGCAGGCTTTGAGATTTGTTGAAAGCCAGGACAACCAGTGAGCCTGGAATATATTTGCAACAAGACCTGCGATGCACTATCAATTACGACAAGACGAGAGTAGAGTGTAATCGAGGCTTTATTACACAGAGATGTGGAGCCTCCCGCAGCTGCTGCCGAAATGGCTGCAGCTCGGAGCGCCCACACATTTATACTCTGCCTACTGGGCGGAGCCAGCAGGCAGGGATCTACCCCCGTACCTGTAGTTCAGGGGCCTTACCGTAATACCCTCGTATGCAGTATACACAATACAACAGTGGTGACTACCACAACCAGCCCCAATGCTCAGTATTCCAGAGATTGTGACACCCATTGGTTCCCCGGGGATATATGAAACAGTTGCAGCACAGAAGAAAGCCATTCAGCCCATCATGCCTGCACCAGCTCTCTGAATGAGCAATACAATTCATCCGATTGTTCCTGGTCTGTTATTGTGTCATTGAGGTTAAGGCTGCCCAGCTAGATTGCATTATTTTGGGTGTGTTCACAGAATGTGGGCATTGACGGCCAGGCCAGCTTTATTGCCCATTCCTAATTGCCCTTGAAAATGTGGTAGTGAGACTCATTTTAGAACCGCTACAGTCCATGTGAAGAAGGGACACTTGCTATTAGAAATGGAGTTCCAGGATTGGGGCCCAATGACAGTGATGGAGCAGCAAGCGATTTAGCTCCTGGTCAGGGTGGTGAAATCTATCCCATTTATCACAGTCAGAGTGCCAGACACCACGATGGAGGATTCCCTCAATGTGAAGACTGGAATTTACCTCCACAAGTACTGTATGGTGTTAACTTCTACCAATGCTGTCATAGACAGATGGGTTTCTGACAGGTATATTGGTGGGGACAGGATCAAGAAGAGTTTTCCTTCTTATTGGTTCCCTCACCACCTCCCACAAACCTAGTCCAGTAGATATCAGACCTAAAGATATAGGAGCAGAATTCAGCCCATCGGGTCTGGTCCGCCATTCGATCATTGCTGATATGCTCTTCTTCCCAATTCTCCTGCCTTCTCCGCATAACCCCTGATCACAACAGCTTACTTTTTACCTCATGCAGCCTCCAGTTCTCTTTCCAATCATCGTAAACTGTTTGCGTACCGACTCTTCTGCTGCTAAAAACTATTTCTCCTGATTTACTCTATCACTTTCATGATTTTCATCACCATTGTCAATCCACCCAATGATCTGTTCAGTTCTGAGGGGAACAACACCAGTTTCATAGAACATAGAGCATACAGTGCAGAAGCCCTATCCCCAATAACCCCTCCTAACCTTTTTTGGTCACAAAGGGCAATTTATCATGGCCAGTCCACTTAACCGGCACGTCTTTGGATGGAAACCGGAGCACCCGGAGGAAACCCACGCAGACATGGGGAGAACGTGCAGGCTCCACACAGCCAGTTTCCCAGCAGGGAATCGAACCTGGAACCCTGGCTCTGTGAAGCCACAGTGCTAATCACTTGTGCTACTGTGCTGCCCCGTCTCTCCAGTCTCTTTCATCCATTCTACCATCCTCCACAGACTCTCCAAGGCCTTGCATCCTCCCTAAAGTGCCTTGGCCAACAGGAGCCTAAGCAGTATTTTTATAAACATCTCAACATGACTTCCTTGTTTGCACACTGTGTAAAACCAAGGATTGTGTATCCTTTCAAAAAGCCCGGTCAACCTTTGCTGCCACCTTCTGGCAGGAGATACAAAAGTCTGAGGACACGCACTAACAGGTTCAAAAATAGCTTCTTCCCCATTGTTACCAGACTCCTGGTAACTCCTCCAAATCATGAGGTCTTGGCAATCCTCATGTCTCCATCACTTTTGAAATTATGCCTTTTAGTTTATTTTGCCTCCCCTTCTTCCTATTAAAAATGAATTACTCCATTGTTTTTTTGCATTAAACTTTATCTGCCATGTTTCTGACCATTGCACCAGTCTCCCTGTGTCCTCGTGAAGTTTGTGACTATTCCCCTCAATTTTGGATTGGATCGGATTTGATTTATTGTCACGTGTACCAAGGTACAGTGAAAAGTATTCTTCTGCGTACAGTCCAGATAGATCGCTCCATACACGGAAAAACCACAGTATGGTAAATACACAATGTAAGTACATCGACACAGACATCGGGTGGTATACGGAGTGTAGTACTGCTCAGTAGAGAAGATGTGTGAAGAGATCAGTTCTGTCCATAAGAGGGTCATTCAGGAGTCTGGTAACAGCGGGGAAGAAGCTGTTTTTGAACCTGTTAGTGCGTGTTCTCAGACTTTTGTATCTCATGCCCGAAGGAAGAAGTTGGAAGAGAGAATAACCCGGGTGGGAGGGGTCTTTGATTATGCTGCCCACTTTCCCAAGGCAGCGGGAGGTGCACACATTTTCTTAACAACATTTTAGAGTTTGTGTCACCTGCAAACGTTGAAGTCGTGTCCTGAATGTGCAGTTTTAGTATGAATGTAACAATATGCATATTGTATGAGATAAAGGGTTAACAATTTAATGTAAATACTTCTTACCACCATGGTGATCAAGAGCAGTCACATATGTATCACCTGATGACCCTTGATTCTCGGAGAAGCTGTTTAGGCATGAGATAGAATAATTGTGTATTTGAGAGTTCTGTAGTTAGAGATAGCATTGTTATTTTAGAAACTTATATTTGGGAATAAGTTTGAATCTTATTTAAGTAGTGTTAATAAATCAGCTTTGTTAATTTACTCAGCTTGATGGTCTTTGTTCAACACTACGCATTCAAGACATCCAGATAAGA